>NW_027212752.1:2380000-2720333 GCF_042242935.1 Bactrocera oleae | reverse complement strand
TTGCTTCATAGACTTTATACATTTAATACTTATATGAAAATTTATTACTTCATAGACTTTATACATTTAATACTTATATGAAAATTTATTACTTCATAGACTTTATACAATTAATACTTATATGAAAATTTATGACTTCATAGACTTTATACATTTAGTACTTATATGAAAATTTATTACTTTATAGACTTTATATTTTTTATACTTATATAAAAATTTATTACTTCATAGACTTTATATTTTGCTTCATAGACTTTATACATTTAATACTTATATGAAAATTTATTACTTCATAGACTTTATACAATTAATACTTATATGAAAATTTATTACTTCATAGACTTTATATTTTTTATACTTATATAAAAATTTATTACTTCATAGACTTTATATTTTGCTTCGTAGACTTTATACATTTAATACTTATATGAAAATTTATTACTTCATAGACTTTATACATTTAATACTTATATGAAAATTTATTACTTCATAGACTTTATACATTTAATACTTATATGAAAATTTATTACTTCATAGACTTTATATTTTTTATACTTATATAAAAATTTATTACTTCATAGACTTTATATTTTGCTTCATAGACTTTATACATTTAATACTTATATGAAAATTTATTACTTCATAGACTTTATACAATTAATACTTATATGAAAATTTATTACTTCATAGACTTTATACATTTAATACTTATATGAAAATTTATTACTTCATAGACTTTATATTTTTTATACTTATATAAAAATTTATTACTTCATAGACTTTATATTTTGCTTCGTAGACTTTATACATTTAATACTTATATGAAAATTTATTACTTCATAGACTTTATACATTTAATACTTATATGAAAATTTATTACTTCATAGACTTTATACATTTAATACTTATATGAAAATTTATTACTTCATAGACTTTATATTTTTTATACTTATATAAAAATTTATTACTTCATAGACTTTATATTTTGCTTCATAGACTTTATACATTTAATACTTATATGAAAATTTATTACTTCATAGACTTTATACATTTAATACTTATATGAAAATTTATTACTTCATAGACTTTATACAATTAATACTTATATGAAAATTTATGACTTCATAGACTTTATACATTTAATACTTATATGAAAATTTATTACTTCATAGACTTTATACAATTAATACTTATATGAAAATTTATTACTTCATAGACTTTATACATTTAATACTTATATGAAAATCATAGACTTTATACTTTAATACTTATATGAAAATTTATTACTTCATAGACTTTATACATTTAATACTTATATGAAAATTTATTACTTCATAGACCTTATACATTTAATATTTATATGAAAATTTATTACTTCATAGACTTTATACATTTAGTACTTATATGAAAATTTATTACTTCATAGACTTTATACATTTAATACTTATATGAAAATTTATTACTTCATAGACTTTATATTTTTTATACTTATATAAAAATTTATTACTTCATAGACTTTATATTTTGCTTCATAGACTTTATACATTTAATACTTATATGAAAATTTATTACTTCATAGACTTTATACATTTAATACTTATATGAAAATTTATTACTTCATAGACTTTATACAATTAATACTTATATGAAAATTTATGACTTCATAGACTTTATACATTTAATACTTATATGAAAATTTATTACTTCATAGACTTTATACAATTAATACTTATATGAAAATTTATTACTTCATAGACTTTATACATTTAATACTTATATGAAAATCATAGACTTTATACTTTAATACTTATATGAAAATTTATTACTTCATAGACTTTATACATTTAATACTTATATGAAAATTTATTACTTCATAGACCTTATACATTTAATATTTATATGAAAATTTATTACTTCATAGACTTTATACAATTAATACTTATATGAAAATTTATTACTTCATAGACTTTATACATTTAATACTTATATGAAAATTTATTACTTCATAGACTTTATACATTTACTACTTATATGAAAATTTATTACTTCATAGACTTTATACAATTAATACTTATATGAAAATTTATTACTTCATAGACTTTATACATTTAATACTTATATGAAAATTTATTACTTCATAGACTTTATATTTTTTATACTTATATAAAAATTTATTACTTCATAGACTTTATATTTTGCTTCATAGACTTTATACATTTAATACTTATATGAAAATTTATTACTTCATAGACTTTATACATTTAATACTTATATGAAAATTTATTACTTCATAGACTTTATACAATTAATACTTATATGAAAATTTATGACTTCATAGACTTTATACATTTAGTACTTATATGAAAATTTATTACTTCATAGACTTTATACAATTAATACTTATATGAAAATTTATTACTTCATAGACTTTATACATTTAGTACTTATATGAAAATTTATTACTTCATAGACTTTATACATTTAATACTTATATGAAAATTTATTACTTCATAGACTTTATACAATTAATACTTATATGAAAATTTATTACTTCATACACTTTATACATTTACTACTTATATGAAAATTTATTACTTCATAGACTTTATACAATTAATACTTATATGAAAATTTATTACTTCATAGACTTTATACATTTACTACTTATATGAAAATTTATTACTTCATAGACTTTATACAATTAATACTTATATGAAAATTTATTACTTCATAGACTTTATACATTTAATACTTATATGAAAATTTATTACTTCATAGACTTTATACTTTAATACTTATATGAAAATTTATTACTTCATAGACTTTATACATTTAATACTTATATGAAAATTTATTACTTCATAGACCTTATACATTTAATATTTATATGAAAATTTATTACTTCATAGACTTTATACAATTAATACTTATATGAAAATTTATTACTTCATAGACTTTATACATTTAATACTTATATGAAAATTTATTACTTCATAGACTTTATATTTTTTATACTTATATAAAAATTTATTACTTCATAGACTTTATATTTTGCTTCATAGACTTTATACATTTAATACTTATATGAAAATTTATTACTTCATAGACTTTATACAATTAATACTTATATGAAAATTTATGACTTCATAGACTTTATACATTTAGTACTTATATGAAAATTTATTACTTTATAGACTTTATATTTTTTATACTTATATAAAAATTTATTACTTCATAGACTTTATATTTTGCTTCATAGACTTTATACATTTAATACTTATATGAAAATTTATTACTTCATAGACTTTATACAATTAATACTTATATGAAAATTTATTACTTCATAGACTTTATATTTTTTATACTTATATAAAAATTTATTACTTCATAGACTTTATATTTTGCTTCGTAGACTTTATACATTTAATACTTATATGAAAATTTATTACTTCATAGACTTTATACATTTAATACTTATATGAAAATTTATTACTTCATAGACTTTATACATTTAATACTTATATGAAAATTTATTACTTCATAGACTTTATATTTTTTATACTTATATAAAAATTTATTACTTCATAGACTTTATATTTGGCTTCATAGACTTTATACATTTAATACTTATATGAAAATTTATTACTTCATAGACTTTATACATTTAATACTTATATGAAAATTTATTACTTCATAGACTTTATACAATTAATACTTATATGAAAATTTATTACTTCATAGACTTTATATTTTTTATACTTATATAAAAATTTATTACTTCATAGACTTTATATTTTGCTTCATAGACTTTATACATTTAATACTTATATGAAAATTTATTACTTCATAGACTTTATACAATTAATACTTATATGAAAATTTATTACTTCATAGACTTTATACATTTAATACTTATATGAAAATTTATTACTTCATAGACTTTATATTTTTTATACTTATATAAAAATTTATTACTTCATAGACTTTATATTTTGCTTCGTAGACTTTATACATTTAATACTTATATGAAAATTTATTACTTCATAGACTTTATACATTTAATACTTATATGAAAATTTATTACTTCATAGACTTTATACATTTAATACTTATATGAAAATTTATTACTTCATAGACTTTATATTTTTTATACTTATATAAAAATTTATTACTTCATAGACTTTATATTTTGCTTCATAGACTTTATACATTTAATACTTATATGAAAATTTATTACTTCATAGACTTTATACATTTAATACTTATATGAAAATTTATTACTTCATAGACTTTATACAATTAATACTTATATGAAAATTTATGACTTCATAGACTTTATACATTTAATACTTATATGAAAATTTATTACTTCATAGACTTTATACAATTAATACTTATATGAAAATTTATTACTTCATAGACTTTATACATTTAATACTTATATGAAAATCATAGACTTTATACTTTAATACTTATATGAAAATTTATTACTTCATAGACTTTATACATTTAATACTTATATGAAAATTTATTACTTCATAGACCTTATACATTTAATATTTATATGAAAATTTATTACTTCATAGACTTTATACATTTAGTACTTATATGAAAATTTATTACTTCATAGACTTTATACATTTAATACTTATATGAAAATTTATTACTTCATAGACTTTATATTTTTTATACTTATATAAAAATTTATTACTTCATAGACTTTATATTTTGCTTCATAGACTTTATACATTTAATACTTATATGAAAATTTATTACTTCATAGACTTTATACATTTAATACTTATATGAAAATTTATTACTTCATAGACTTTATACAATTAATACTTATATGAAAATTTATGACTTCATAGACTTTATACATTTAATACTTATATGAAAATTTATTACTTCATAGACTTTATACAATTAATACTTATATGAAAATTTATTACTTCATAGACTTTATACATTTAATACTTATATGAAAATCATAGACTTTATACTTTAATACTTATATGAAAATTTATTACTTCATAGACTTTATACATTTAATACTTATATGAAAATTTATTACTTCATAGACCTTATACATTTAATATTTATATGAAAATTTATTACTTCATAGACTTTATACAATTAATACTTATATGAAAATTTATTACTTCATAGACTTTATACATTTAATACTTATATGAAAATTTATTACTTCATAGACTTTATATTTTTTATACTTATATAAAAATTTATTACTTCATAGACTTTATATTTTGCTTCATAGACTTTATACATTTAATACTTATATGAAAATTTATTACTTCATAGACTTTATACATTTAATACTTATATGAAAATTTATTACTTCATAGACTTTATACAATTAATACTTATATGAAAATTTATGACTTCATAGACTTTATACATTTAGTACTTATATGAAAATTTATTACTTCATAGACTTTATACAATTAATACTTATATGAAAATTTATTACTTCATAGACTTTATACATTTAGTACTTATATGAAAATTTATTACTTCATAGACTTTATACATTTAATACTTATATGAAAATTTATTACTTCATAGACTTTATACAATTAATACTTATATGAAAATTTATTACTTCATACACTTTATACATTTACTACTTATATGAAAATTTATTACTTCATAGACTTTATACAATTAATACTTATATGAAAATTTATTACTTCATAGACTTTATACATTTACTACTTATATGAAAATTTATTACTTCATAGACTTTATACAATTAATACTTATATGAAAATTTATTACTTCATAGACTTTATACATTTAATACTTATATGAAAATTTATTACTTCATAGACTTTATACTTTAATACTTATATGAAAATTTATTACTTCATAGACTTTATACATTTAATACTTATATGAAAATTTATTACTTCATAGACCTTATACATTTAATATTTATATGAAAATTTATTACTTCATAGACTTTATACAATTAATACTTATATGAAAATTTATTACTTCATAGACTTTATACATTTAATACTTATATGAAAATTTATTACTTCATAGACTTTATATTTTTTATACTTATATAAAAATTTATTACTTCATAGACTTTATATTTTGCTTCATAGACTTTATACATTTAATACTTATATGAAAATTTATTACTTCATAGACTTTATACAATTAATACTTATATGAAAATTTATGACTTCATAGACTTTATACATTTAGTACTTATATGAAAATTTATTACTTTATAGACTTTATATTTTTTATACTTATATAAAAATTTATTACTTCATAGACTTTATATTTTGCTTCATAGACTTTATACATTTAATACTTATATGAAAATTTATTACTTCATAGACTTTATACAATTAATACTTATATGAAAATTTATTACTTCATAGACTTTATATTTTTTATACTTATATAAAAATTTATTACTTCATAGACTTTATATTTTGCTTCGTAGACTTTATACATTTAATACTTATATGAAAATTTATTACTTCATAGACTTTATACATTTAATACTTATATGAAAATTTATTACTTCATAGACTTTATACATTTAATACTTATATGAAAATTTATTACTTCATAGACTTTATATTTTTTATACTTATATAAAAATTTATTACTTCATAGACTTTATATTTGGCTTCATAGACTTTATACATTTAATACTTATATGAAAATTTATTACTTCATAGACTTTATACATTTAATACTTATATGAAAATTTATTACTTCATAGACTTTATACAATTAATACTTATATGAAAATTTATTACTTCATAGACTTTATATTTTTTATACTTATATAAAAATTTATTACTTCATAGACTTTATATTTTGCTTCATAGACTTTATACATTTAATACTTATATGAAAATTTATTACTTCATAGACTTTATACAATTAATACTTATATGAAAATTTATTACTTCATAGACTTTATACATTTAATACTTATATGAAAATTTATTACTTCATAGACTTTATATTTTTTATACTTATATAAAAATTTATTACTTCATAGACTTTATATTTTGCTTCGTAGACTTTATACATTTAATACTTATATGAAAATTTATTACTTCATAGACTTTATACATTTAATACTTATATGAAAATTTATTACTTCATAGACTTTATACATTTAATACTTATATGAAAATTTATTACTTCATAGACTTTATATTTTTTATACTTATATAAAAATTTATTACTTCATAGACTTTATATTTTGCTTCATAGACTTTATACATTTAATACTTATATGAAAATTTATTACTTCATAGACTTTATACATTTAATACTTATATGAAAATTTATTACTTCATAGACTTTATACAATTAATACTTATATGAAAATTTATGACTTCATAGACTTTATACATTTAATACTTATATGAAAATTTATTACTTCATAGACTTTATACAATTAATACTTATATGAAAATTTATTACTTCATAGACTTTATACATTTAATACTTATATGAAAATCATAGACTTTATACTTTAATACTTATATGAAAATTTATTACTTCATAGACTTTATACATTTAATACTTATATGAAAATTTATTACTTCATAGACCTTATACATTTAATATTTATATGAAAATTTATTACTTCATAGACTTTATACATTTAGTACTTATATGAAAATTTATTACTTCATAGACTTTATACATTTAATACTTATATGAAAATTTATTACTTCATAGACTTTATATTTTTTATACTTATATAAAAATTTATTACTTCATAGACTTTATATTTTGCTTCATAGACTTTATACATTTAATACTTATATGAAAATTTATTACTTCATAGACTTTATACATTTAATACTTATATGAAAATTTATTACTTCATAGACTTTATACAATTAATACTTATATGAAAATTTATGACTTCATAGACTTTATACATTTAATACTTATATGAAAATTTATTACTTCATAGACTTTATACAATTAATACTTATATGAAAATTTATTACTTCATAGACTTTATACATTTAATACTTATATGAAAATCATAGACTTTATACTTTAATACTTATATGAAAATTTATTACTTCATAGACTTTATACATTTAATACTTATATGAAAATTTATTACTTCATAGACCTTATACATTTAATATTTATATGAAAATTTATTACTTCATAGACTTTATACAATTAATACTTATATGAAAATTTATTACTTCATAGACTTTATACATTTAATACTTATATGAAAATTTATTACTTCATAGACTTTATATTTTTTATACTTATATAAAAATTTATTACTTCATAGACTTTATATTTTGCTTCATAGACTTTATACATTTAATACTTATATGAAAATTTATTACTTCATAGACTTTATACATTTAATACTTATATGAAAATTTATTACTTCATAGACTTTATACAATTAATACTTATATGAAAATTTATGACTTCATAGACTTTATACATTTAGTACTTATATGAAAATTTATTACTTCATAGACTTTATACAATTAATACTTATATGAAAATTTATTACTTCATAGACTTTATACATTTAGTACTTATATGAAAATTTATTACTTCATAGACTTTATACATTTAATACTTATATGAAAATTTATTACTTCATAGACTTTATACAATTAATACTTATATGAAAATTTATTACTTCATACACTTTATACATTTACTACTTATATGAAAATTTATTACTTCATAGACTTTATACAATTAATACTTATATGAAAATTTATTACTTCATAGACTTTATACATTTACTACTTATATGAAAATTTATTACTTCATAGACTTTATACAATTAATACTTATATGAAAATTTATTACTTCATAGACTTTATACATTTAATACTTATATGAAAATTTATTACTTCATAGACTTTATACTTTAATACTTATATGAAAATTTATTACTTCATAGACTTTATACATTTAATACTTATATGAAAATTTATTACTTCATAGACCTTATACATTTAATATTTATATGAAAATTTATTACTTCATAGACTTTATACAATTAATACTTATATGAAAATTTATTACTTCATAGACTTTATACATTTAATACTTATATGAAAATTTATTACTTCATAGACTTTATATTTTTTATACTTATATAAAAATTTATTACTTCATAGACTTTATATTTTGCTTCATAGACTTTATACATTTAATACTTATATGAAAATTTATTACTTCATAGACTTTATACATTTAATACTTATATGAAAATTTATTACTTCATAGACTTTATACAATTAATACTTATATGAAAATTTATGACTTCATAGACTTTATACATTTAGTACTTATATGAAAATTTATTACTTCATAGACTTTATACAATTAATACTTATATGAAAATTTATTACTTCATAGACTTTATACATTTAGTACTTATATGAAAATTTATTACTTCATAGGCTTTATACAATTAATACTTATATGAAAATTTATTACTTCATAGACTTTATACATTTAGTACTTATATGAAAATTTATTACTTCATAGACTTTATACAATTAATACTTATATGAAAATTTATTACTTCATAGACTTTATACATTTACTACTTATATGAAAATTTATTACTTCATAGACTTTATACAATTAATACTTATATGAAAATTTATTACTTCATAGACTTTATACATTTAATACTTATATGAAAATTTATTACTTCATAGACTTTATACTTTAATACTTATATGAAAATTTATTACTTCATAGACTTTATACATTTAATACTTATATGAAAATTTATTACTTCATAGACCTTATACATTTAATACTTATATGAAAATTTATTACTTCATAGACTTTATACAATTAATACTTATATGAAAATTTATTACTTCATAGACTTTATACAATTAATACTTATATGAAAATTTATTACTTCATAGACTTTATACAATTAATACTTATATGAAAATTTATTACTTCATAGGCTTTATACAATTAATACTTATATGAAAATTTATTACTTCATAGACTTTATACAATTAATACTTATATGAAAATTTATTACTTCATAGGCTTTATACAATTAATACTTATATGAAAATTTATTACTTCATAGACTTTATACATTTACTACTTATATGAAAATTTATTACTTCATACACTTTATACAATTAATACTTATATGAAAATTTATTACTTCATAGACTTTATAAAATTAATACTTATATGAAAATTTATTACTTCATAGACTTTATACATTTAATACTTATATGAAAATTTATTACTTCATAGACTTTATACAATTAATACTTATATGAAAATTTATTACTTCATAGACTTTATACATTTAGTACTTATATGAAAATTTATTACTTCATAGACTTTATACAATTAATACTTATATGAAAATTTATTACTTCATAGACTTTATACATTTAATACTTATATGAAAATTTATTACTTCATAGACTTTATACAATTAATACTTATATGAAAATTTATTACTTCATAGACTTTATACATTTAATACTTATATGAAAATTTATTACTTCATAGACCTTATACATTTAATATTTATATGAAAATTTATTACTTCATAGACTTTATACAATTAATACTTATATGAAAATTTATTACTTCATAGACTTTATACATTTAATACTTATATGAAAATTTATTACTTCATAGACTTTATATTTTTTATACTTATATAAAAATTTATTACTTCATAGACTTTATATTTTGCTTCATAGACTTTATACATTTAATACTTATATGAAAATTTATTACTTCATAGACTTTATACATTTAATACTTATATGAAAATTTATTACTTCATAGACTTTATACAATTAATACTTATATGAAAATTTATGACTTCATAGACTTTATACATTTAGTACTTATATGAAAATTTATTACTTCATAGACTTTATACAATTAATACTTATATGAAAATTTATTACTTCATAGACTTTATACATTTAGTACTTATATGAAAATTTATTACTTCATAGACTTTATACAATTAATACTTATATGAAAATTTATTACTTCATAGACTTTATACATTTAGTACTTATATGAAAATTTATTACTTCATAGACTTTATACAATTAATACTTATATGAAAATTTATTACTTCATAGACTTTATACATTTACTACTTATATGAAAATTTATTACTTCATAGACTTTATACAATTAATACTTATATGAAAATTTATTACTTCATAGACTTTATACATTTAGTACTTATATGAAAATTTATTACTTCATAGACTTTATACAATTAATACTTATATGAAAATTTATTACTTCATAGACTTTATACATTTACTACTTATATGAAAATTTATTACTTCATAGACTTTATACAATTAATACTTATATGAAAATTTTTACTTCATAGACTTTATACATTTAATACTTATATGAAAATTTATTACTTCATAGACTTTATACTTTAATACTTATATGAAAATTTATTACTTCATAGACTTTATACATTTAATACTTATATGAAAATTTATTACTTCATAGACCTTATACATTTAATACTTATATGAAAATTTATTACTTCATAGACTTTATACAATTAATACTTATATGAAAATTTATTACTTCATAGACTTTATACAATTAATACTTATATGAAAATTTATTACTTTATAGGCTTTATACAATTAATACTTATATGAAAATTTATTACTTCATAGACTTTATACAATTAATACTTATATGAAAATTTATTACTTCATAGGCTTTATACAATTAATACTTATATGAAAATTTATTACTTCATAGACTTTATACAATTAATACTTATATGAAAATTTATTACTTCATAGGCTTTATACAATTAATACTTATATGAAAATTTATTACTTCATAGACTTTATACATTTACTACTTATATGAAAATTTATTACTTCATACACTTTATACAATTAATACTTATATGAAAATTTATTACTTCATAGACTTTATAAAATTAATACTTATATGAAAATTTATTACTTCATAGACTTTATACAATTAATACTTATTTGAAAATTTATTACTTCATAGACTTTATACATTTAGTACTTATATGAAAATTTATTACTTCATAGACTTTATACATTTAATACTTATATGAAAATTTATTACTTCATAGACCTTATACATTTAATACTTATATGAAAATTTATTACTTCATAGACTTTATACAATTAATACTTATATGAAAATTTATTACTTCATAGACTTTATACAATTAATACTTATATGAAAATTTATTACTTCATAGGCTTTATAAAATTAATACTTATATGAAAATTTATTACTTTATAGGCTTTATACATTTAATACTTATATGAAAATTTATTACTTCATAGACCTTATACATTTAATACTTATATGAAAATTTATTACTTCATACACTTTATACAATTAATACTTATATGAAAATTTATTACTTCATAGACTTTATAAAATTAATACTTATATGAAAATTTATTACTTCATAGACTTTATACATTTAATACTTATATGAAAATTTATTACTTCATAGACTTTATACAATTAATACTTATATGAAAATTTATTACTTCATAGACTTTATACATTTAATACTTATATGAAAATTTATTACTTCATAGACTTTATACTTTAATACTTATATGAAAATTTATTACTTCATAGACTTTATACAATTAATACTTATATGAAAATTTATTACTTCATAGACTTTATACATTTAATACTTATATGAAAATTTATTACTTCATAGACTTTATACAATTAATACTTATATGAAAATTTATGACTTCATAGACTTTATACATTTACTACTTATATGAAAATTTATTACTTCATAGACTTTATACAATTAATACTTATATGAAAATTTATTACTTCATAGACTTTATACATT
Organism: Bactrocera oleae; assembly: GCF_042242935.1. Lineage (NCBI taxonomy): Eukaryota > Metazoa > Arthropoda > Insecta > Diptera > Tephritidae > Bactrocera > Bactrocera oleae. Next base: position 2,707,402 of record NW_027212752.1, on the reverse strand, counting down.
TAGTACTTATATGAAAATTTATTACTTCATAGACTTTATACATTTAATACTTATATGAAAATTTATTACTTCATAGACTTTATACTTTAATACTTATATGAAAATTTATTACTTCATAGACTTTATACATTTAATACTTATATGAAAATTTATTACTTCATAGACTTTATACATTTAATACTTATATGAAAATTTATTACTTCATAGACTTTATACAATTAATACTTATATGAAAATTTATTACTTCATAGACTTTATACATTTAGTACTTATATGAAAATTTATTACTTCATAGACTTTATACATTTAATACTTATATGAAAATTTATTACTTCATAGACCTTATACATTTAATACTTATATGAAAATTTATTACTTCATAGACTTTATACAATTAATACTTATATGAAAATTTATTACTTCATAGACTTTATACAATTAATACTTATATGAAAATTTATTACTTCATAGGCTTTATAAAATTAATACTTATATGAAAATTTATTACTTTATAGGCTTTATACATTTAATACTTATATGAAAATTTATTACTTCATACACTTTATACAATTAATACTTATATGAAAATTTATTACTTCATACACTTTATACAATTAATACTTATATGAAAATTTATTACTTCATAGACTTTATAAAATTAATACTTATATGAAAATTTATTACTTCATAGACTTTATACATTTAATACTTATATGAAAATTTATTACTTCATAGACTTTATACAATTAATACTTATATGAAAATTTATTACTTCATAGACTTTATACATTTAATACTTATATGAAAATTTATTACTTCATAGACTTTATACTTTAATACTTATATGAAAATTTATTACTTCATAGACTTTATACAATTAATACTTATATGAAAATTTATTACTTCATAGACTTTATACATTTAATACTTATATGAAAATTTATTACTTCATAGACTTTATACAATTAATACTTATATGAAAATTTATGACTTCATAGACTTTATACATTTACTACTTATATGAAAATTTATTACTTCATAGACTTTATACAATTAATACTTATATGAAAATTTATTACTTCATAGACTTTATACATTTAGTACTTATATGAAAATTTATTACTTCATAGACTTTATACAATTAATACTTATATGAAAATTTATTACTTCATAGACTTTATACATTTACTACTTATATGAAAATTTATTACTTCATAGACTTTATACAATTAATACTTATATGAAAATTTTTACTTCATAGACTTTATACATTTAATACTTATATGAAAATTTATTACTTCATAGACTTTATACTTTAATACTTATATGAAAATTTATTACTTCATAGACTTTATACATTTAATACTTATATGAAAATTTATTACTTCATAGACCTTATACATTTAATACTTATATGAAAATTTATTACTTCATAGACTTTATACAATTAATACTTATATGAAAATTTATTACTTCATAGACTTTATACAATTAATACTTATATGAAAATTTATTACTTCATAGGCTTTATAAAATTAATACTTATATGAAAATTTATTACTTTATAGGCTTTATACAATTAATACTTATATGAAAATTTATTACTTCATAGACTTTATACTTTAATACTTATATGAAAATTTATTACTTCATAGACTTTATACTTTAATACTTATATGAAAATTTATTACTTCATAGACTTTATAAAATTAATACTTATATGAAAATTTATTACTTCATAGACTTTATACAATTAATACTTATATGAAAATTTATTACTTCATAGACTTTATACATTTAATACTTATATGAAAATTTATTACTTCATAGACTTTATACAATTAATACTTATATGAAAATTTATGACTTCATAGACTTTATACATTTACTACTTATATGAAAATTTATTACTTCATAGACTTTATACAATTAATACTTATATGAAAATTTATTACTTCATAGACTTTATACATTTAGTACTTATATGAAAATTTATTACTTCATAGACTTTATACAATTAATACTTATATGAAAATTTATTACTTCATAGACTTTATACATTTACTACTTATATGAAAATTTATTACTTCATAGACTTTATACAATTAATACTTATATGAAAATTTTTACTTCATAGACTTTATACATTTAATACTTATATGAAAATTTATTACTTCATAGACTTTATACAATTAATACTTATATGAAAATTTATTACTTCATAGACTTTATACAATTAATACTTATATGAAAATTTATTACTTCATAGGCTTTATAAAATTAATACTTATATGAAAATTTATTACTTTATAGGCTTTATACAATTAATACTTATATGAAAATTTATTACTTCATAGACTTTATACAATTAATACTTATATGAAAATTTATTACTTCATAGGCTTTATACAATTAATACTTATATGAAAATTTATTACTTCATAGACTTTATACAATTAATACTTATATGAAAATTTATTACTTCATAGGCTTTATACAATTAATACTTATATGAAAATTTATTACTTCATAGACTTTATACATTTACTACTTATATGAAAATTTATTACTTCATACACTTTATACAATTAATACTTATATGAAAATTTATTACTTCATAGACTTTATAAAATTAATACTTATATGAAAATTTATTACTTCATAGACTTTATACATTTAATACTTATATGAAAATTTATTACTTCATAGACTTTATACAATTAATACTTATATGAAAATTTATTACTTCATAGACTTTATACATTTAGTACTTATATGAAAATTTATTACTTCATAGACTTTATACAATTAATACTTATATGAAAATTTATTACTTCATAGACTTTATACATTTAATACTTATATGAAAATTTATTACTTCATAGACCTTATACATTTAATATTTATATGAAAATTTATTACTTCATAGACTTTATACAATTAATACTTATATGAAAATTTATTACTTCATAGACTTTATACATTTAATACTTATATGAAAATTTATTACTTCATAGACTTTATATTTTTTATACTTATATAAAAATTTATTACTTCATAGACTTTATATTTTGCTTCATAGACTTTATACATTTAATACTTATATGAAAATTTATTACTTCATAGACTTTATACATTTAATACTTATATGAAAATTTATTACTTCATAGACTTTATACAATTAATACTTATATGAAAATTTATGACTTCATAGACTTTATACATTTAGTACTTATATGAAAATTTATTACTTCATAGACTTTATACAATTAATACTTATATGAAAATTTATTACTTCATAGACTTTATACATTTAGTACTTATATGAAAATTTATTACTTCATAGACTTTATACAATTAATACTTATATGAAAATTTATTACTTCATAGACTTTATACATTTAGTACTTATATGAAAATTTATTACTTCATAGACTTTATACAATTAATACTTATATGAAAATTTATTACTTCATAGACTTTATACATTTACTACTTATATGAAAATTTATTACTTCATAGACTTTATACAATTAATACTTATATGAAAATTTATTACTTCATAGACTTTATACATTTAGTACTTATATGAAAATTTATTACTTCATAGACTTTATACAATTAATACTTATATGAAAATTTATTACTTCATAGACTTTATACATTTACTACTTATATGAAAATTTATTACTTCATAGACTTTATACAATTAATACTTATATGAAAATTTTTACTTCATAGACTTTATACATTTAATACTTATATGAAAATTTATTACTTCATAGACTTTATACTTTAATACTTATATGAAAATTTATTACTTCATAGGCTTTATAAAATTAATACTTATATGAAAATTTATTACTTTATAGGCTTTATACAATTAATACTTATATGAAAATTTATTACTTCATAGACTTTATACTTTAATACTTATATGAAAATTTATTACTTCATAGACTTTATACTTTAATACTTATATGAAAACTTATTACTTCATAGACTTTATAAAATTAATACTTATATGAAAATTTATTACTTCATAGACTTTATACAATTAATACTTATATGAAAATTTATTACTTCATAGACTTTATACATTTAATACTTATATGAAAATTTATTACTTCATAGACTTTATACAATTAATACTTATATGAAAATTTATGACTTCATAGACTTTATACATTTACTACTTATATGAAAATTTATTACTTCATAGACTTTATACAATTAATACTTATATGAAAATTTATTACTTCATAGACTTTATACATTTAGTACTTATATGAAAATTTATTACTTCATAGACTTTATACAATTAATACTTATATGAAAATTTATTACTTCATAGACTTTATACATTTACTACTTATATGAAAATTTATTACTTCATAGACTTTATACAATTAATACTTATATGAAAATTTTTACTTCATAGACTTTATACATTTAATACTTATATGAAAATTTATTACTTCATAGACTTTATACAATTAATACTTATATGAAAATTTATTACTTCATAGACTTTATACAATTAATACTTATATGAAAATTTATTACTTCATAGGCTTTATAAAATTAATACTTATATGAAAATTTATTACTTTATAGGCTTTATACAATTAATACTTATATGAAAATTTATTACTTCATAGACTTTATACAATTAATACTTATATGAAAATTTATTACTTCATAGGCTTTATACAATTAATACTTATATGAAAATTTATTACTTCATAGACTTTATACAATTAATACTTATATGAAAATTTATTACTTCATAGGCTTTATACAATTAATACTTATATGAAAATTTATTACTTCATAGACTTTATACATTTACTACTTATATGAAAATTTATTACTTCATACACTTTATACAATTAATACTTATATGAAAATTTATTACTTCATAGACTTTATAAAATTAATACTTATATGAAAATTTATTACTTCATAGACTTTATACATTTAATACTTATATGAAAATTTATTACTTCATAGACTTTATACAATTAATACTTATATGAAAATTTATTACTTCATAGACTTTATACATTTAGTACTTATATGAAAATTTATTACTTCATAGACTTTATACAATTAATACTTATATGAAAATTTATTACTTCATAGACTTTATACATTTAATACTTATATGAAAATTTATTACTTCATAGACCTTATACATTTAATATTTATATGAAAATTTATTACTTCATAGACTTTATACAATTAATACTTATATGAAAATTTATTACTTCATAGACTTTATACATTTAATACTTATATGAAAATTTATTACTTCATAGACTTTATATTTTTTATACTTATATAAAAATTTATTACTTCATAGACTTTATATTTTGCTTCATAGACTTTATACATTTAATACTTATATGAAAATTTATTACTTCATAGACTTTATACAATTAATACTTATATGAAAATTTATTACTTCATAGACTTTATACATTTACTACTTATATGAAAATTTATTACTTCATAGACTTTATACAATTAATACTTATATGAAAATTTATTACTTCATAGACTTTATACATTTAGTACTTATATGAAAATTTATTACTTCATAGACTTTATACAATTAATACTTATATGAAAATTTATTACTTCATAGACTTTATACATTTACTACTTATATGAAAATTTATTACTTCATAGACTTTATACAATTAATACTTATATGAAAATTTTTACTTCATAGACTTTATACATTTAATACTTATATGAAAATTTATTACTTCATAGACTTTATACTTTAATACTTATATGAAAATTTATTACTTCATAGACTTTATACATTTAATACTTATATGAAAATTTATTACTTCATAGACCTTATACATTTAATACTTATATGAAAATTTATTACTTCATAGACTATATACAATTAATACTTATATGAAAATTTATTACTTCATAGACTTTATACAATTAATACTTATATGAAAATTTATTACTTCATAGGCTTTATAAAATTAATACTTATATGAAAATTTATTACTTTATAGGCTTTATACAATTAATACTTATATGAAAATTTATTACTTCATAGACTTTATACAATTAATACTTATATGAAAATTTATTACTTCATAGGCTTTATACAATTAATACTTATATGAAAATTTATTACTTCATAGACTTTATACAATTAATACTTATATGAAAATTTATTACTTCATAGGCTTTATACAATTAATACTTATATGAAAATTTATTACTTCATAGACTTTATACATTTACTACTTATATGAAAATTTATTACTTCATACACTTTATACAATTAATACTTATATGAAAATTTATTACTTCATAGACTTTATAAAATTAATACTTATATGAAAATTTATTACTTCATAGACTTTATACATTTAATACTTATATGAAAATTTATTACTTCATAGACTTTATACATTTAATACTTATATGAAAATTTATTACTTCATAGACTTTATACAATTAATACTTATATGAAAATTTATTACTTCATAGACTTTATACATTTAGTACTTATATGAAAATTTATTACTTCATAGACTTTATACATTTAATACTTATATGAAAATTTATTACTTCATAGACCTTATACATTTAATACTTATATGAAAATTTATTACTTCATAGACTTTATACAATTAATACTTATATGAAAATTTATTACTTCATAGACTTTATACAATTAATACTTATATGAAAATTTATTACTTCATAGGCTTTATAAAATTAATACTTATATGAAAATTTATTACTTTATAGGCTTTATACATTTAATACTTATATGAAAATTTATTACTTCATAGACCTTATACATTTAATACTTATATGAAAATTTATTACTTCATACACTTTATACAATTAATACTTATATGAAAATTTATTACTTCATAGACTTTATAAAATTAATACTTATATGAAAATTTATTACTTCATAGACTTTATACATTTAATACTTATATGAAAATTTATTACTTCATAGACTTTATAAAATTAATACTTATATGAAAATTTATTACTTCATAGACTTTATACATTTAATACTTATATGAAAATTTATTACTTCATAGACTTTATACTTTAATACTTATATGAAAATTTATTACTTCATAGACTTTATAAAATTAATACTTATATGAAAATTTATTACTTCATAGACTTTATACAATTAATACTTATATGAAAATTTATTACTTCATAGACTTTATACATTTAATACTTATATGAAAATTTATTACTTCATAGACTTTATACAATTAATACTTATATGAAAATTTATGACTTCATAGACTTTATACATTTAGTACTTATATGAAAATTTATTACTTCATAGACTTTATACAATTAATACTTATATGAAAATTTATTACTTCATAGACTTTATACATTTACTACTTATATGAAAATTTATTACTTCATAGACTTTATACAATTAATACTTATATGAAAATTTATTACTTCATAGACTTTATACATTTAGTACTTATATGAAAATTTATTACTTCATAGACTTTATACAATTAATACTTATATGAAAATTTATTACTTCATAGACTTTATACAATTAATACTTATATGAAAATTTATTACTTCATAGACTTTATACAATTAATACTTATATGAAAATTTATTACTTCATAGACTTTATACAATTAATACTTATATGAAAATTTATTATTTCATAGACTTTATACATTTAATACTTATATGAAAATTTATTATTTCATAGACTTTATACAATTAATACTTATATGAAAATTTATGACTTCATAGACTTTATACATTTAGTACTTATATGAAACTTTATTACTTCATAGACTTTATACAATTAATACTTATATGAAAATTTATTACTTCATAGACTTTATACAATTAATACTTATATGAAAATTTATTACTTCATAGAATTTATACATTTAGTACTTATATGAAAATTTATTACTTCATAGACTTTATACAATTAATACTTATATGAAAATTTATTACTTCATAGACTTTATACAATTAGTACTTATATGAAAATTTATTACTTCATAGACCTTATACATTTAATACTTATATGAAAATTTATTACTTCATAGACTTTATACAATTAATACTTATATGAAAATTTATTACTTCATAGACTTTATACATTTACTACTTATATGAAAATTTATTACTTCATAGACTTTATACAATTAATACTTATATGAAAATTTATTACTTCATAGACTTTATACATTTAATACTTATATGAAAATTTATTACTTCATAGATTTTATACTTTAATACTTATATGAAAATTTATTACTTCATAGACTTTATACATTTAATACTTATATGAAAATTTATTACTTCATAGACCTTATACATTTAATACTTATATGAAAATTTATTACTTCATAGACTTTATACAATTAATACTTATATGAAAATTTATTACTTCATAGAATTTATACATTTAGTACTTATATGAAAATTTATTACTTCATAGACTTTATACAATTAATACTTATATGAAAATTTATTACTTCATAGACTTTATACAATTAATACTTATATGAAAATTTATTACTTCATAGACTTTATACATTTAATACTTATATGAAAATTTATTACTTCATAGACTTTATACATTTAATACTTATATGAAAATTTATTACTTCATAGACTTTATACAATTAATACTTATATGAAAATTTATTACTTCATAGACTTTATACATTTAGTACTTATATGAAAATTTATTACTTCATAGACTTTATACAATTAATACTTATATGAAAATTTATTACTTCATAGACTTTATACAATTAATACTTATATGAAAATTTATTACTTCATAGACTTTATACAATTAATACTTATATGAAAATTTATTACTTCATAGACTTTATACAATTAATACTTATATGAAAATTTATTACTTCATAGACTTTATACATTTAATACTTATATGAAAATTTATTACTTCATAGACTTTATATTTTTTATACTTATATAAAAATTTATTACTTCATAGACTTTATATTTTGCTTCATAGACTTTATACATTTAATACTTATATGAAAATTTATTACCTCATAGACTTTATACATTTAATACTTATATGAAAATTTATTACTTCATAGACTTTATACTTTAATACTTATATGAAAATTTATTACTTCATAGACTTTATACATTTAATACTTATATGAAAATTTATTACTTCATAGACTTTATACAATTAATACTTATATGAAAATTTATTACTTCATAGGCTTTATACAATTAATACTTATATGAAAATTTATTACTTCATAGACTTTATAAATTTACTACTTATATGAAAATTTATTACTTCATAGACTTTATACAATTAATACTTATATGAAAATTTATTACTTCATAGACTTTATACATTTAATACTTATATGAAAATTTATTACTTCATAGACTTTATACATTTAATACTTATATAAAAATTTATTACTTCATAGACTTTATACAATTAATACTTATATGAAAATTTATTACTTCATAGACTTTATACATTTAGTACTTATATGAAAATTTATTACTTCATAGACTTTATACAATTAATACTTATATGAAAATTTATTACTTCATAGACTTTATACAATTAATACTTATATGAAAATTTATTACTTCATAGACTTTATACAATTAATACTTATATGAAAATTTATTACTTCATAGACTTTATACAATTAATACTTATATGAAAATTTATTACTTCATAGACTTTATACATTTAATACTTATATGAAAATTTATTGCTTCATAGACTTTATATTTTTTATACTTATATAAAAATTTATTACTTCATAGACTTTATATTTTGCTTCATAGACTTTATACATTTAATACTTATATGAAAATTTATTACCTCATAGACTTTATACATTTAATACTTATATGAAAATTTATTACTTCATAGACTTTATACTTTAATACTTATATGAAAATTTATTACTTCATAGACTTTATACATTTAATACTTATATGAAAATTTATTACTTCATAGACTTTATACAATTAATACTTATATGAAAATTTATTACTTCATAGGCTTTATACAATTAATACTTATATGAAAATTTATTACTTCATAGACTTTATAAATTTACTACTTATATGAAAATTTATTACTTCATAGACTTTATACAATTAATACTTATATGAAAATTTATTACTTCATAGACTTTATACATTTAATACTTATATGAATATTTATTACTTCATAGACTTTATACAATTAATACTTATATGAAAATTTATTACTTCATAGACTTTATACAATTAATACTTATATGAAAATTTATTACTTCATAGACTTTATACAATTAATACTTATATGAAAATTTATTACTTCATAGACTTTATACAATTAATACTTATATGAAAATTTATTACTTCATAGACTTTATACATTTAATACTTATATGAAAATTTATTACTTCATAGACTTTATACAATTAATACTTATATGAAAATTTATTACTTCATAGACTTTATACAATTAATACTTATATGAAAATTTATTACTTCATAGACTTTATACATTTACTACTTATATGAAAATTTATTACTTTATAGGCTTTATACAATTAATACTTATATGAAAATTTATTACTTCATAGACTTTATACAATTAATACTTATATGAAAATTTATTACTTCATAGGCTTTATACAATTAATACTTATATGAAAATTTATTACTTCATAGACTTTATACAATTAATACTTATATGAAAATTTATTACTTCATAGGCTTTATACAATTAATACTTATATGAAAATTTATTACTTCATAGACTTTATACAATTAATACTTATATGAAAATTTATTACTTCATAGACTTTATACATTTAATACTTATATGAAAATTTATTACTTCATAGACTTTATACAATTAATACTTATATGAAAATTTATTACTTCATAGACTTTATACATTTAGTACTTATATGAAAATTTATTACTTCATAGACTTTATACAATTAATACTTATATGAAAATTTATTACTTCATAGACTTTATACAATTAATACTTATATGAAAATTTATTACTTCATAGACTTTATACAATTAATACTTATATGAAAATTTATTACTTCATAGACTTTATACAATTAATACTTATATGAAAATTTATTACTTCATAGACTTTATACATTTAATACTTATATGAAAATTTATTACTTCATAGACTTTATATTTTTTATACTTATATAAAAATTTATTACTTCATAGACTTTATATTTTGCTTCATAGACTTTATACATTTAATACTTATATGAAAATTTATTACCTCATAGACTTTATACATTTAATACTTATATGAAAATTTATTACTTCATAGACTTTATACTTTAATACTTATATGAAAATTTATTACTTCATAGACTTTATACATTTAATACTTATATGAAAATTTATTACTTCATAGACTTTATACAATTAATACTTATATGAAAATTTATTACTTCATAGGCTTTATACAATTAATACTTATATGAAAATTTATTACTTCATAGACTTTATAAATTTACTACTTATATGAAAATTTATTACTTCATAGACTTTATACAATTAATACTTATATGAAAATTTATTACTTCATAGACTTTATACATTTAATACTTATATGAAAATTTATTACTTCATAGACTTTATACATTTAATACTTATATAAAAATTTATTACTTCATAGACTTTATACAATTAATACTTATATGAAAATTTATTACTTCATAGACTTTATACATTTAGTACTTATATGAAAATTTATTACTTCATAGACTTTATACAATTAATACTTATATGAAAATTTATTACTTCATAGACTTTATACAATTAATACTTATATGAAAATTTATTACTTCATAGACTTTATACAATTAATACTTATATGAAAATTTATTACTTCATAGACTTTATACAATTAATACTTATATGAAAATTTATTACTTCATAGACTTTATACATTTAATACTTATATGAAAATTTATTACTTCATAGACTTTATATTTTTTATACTTATATAAAAATTTATTACTTCATAGACTTTATATTTTGCTTCATAGACTTTATACATTTAATACTTATATGAAAATTTATTACCTCATAGACTTTATACATTTAATACTTATATGAAAATTTATTACTTCATAGACTTTATACTTTAATACTTATATGAAAATTTATTACTTCATAGACTTTATACATTTAATACTTATATGAAAATTTATTACTTCATAGACTTTATACAATTAATACTTATATGAAAATTTATTACTTCATAGGCTTTATACAATTAATACTTATATGAAAATTTATTACTTCATAGACTTTATAAATTTACTACTTATATGAAAATTTATTACTTCATAGACTTTATACAATTAATACTTATATGAAAATTTATTACTTCATAGACTTTATACATTTAATACTTATATGAATATTTATTACTTCATAGACTTTATACAATTAATACTTATATGAAAATTTATTACTTCATAGACTTTATACAATTAATACTTATATGAAAATTTATTACTTCATAGACTTTATACAATTAATACTTATATGAAAATTTATTACTTCATAGACTTTATACAATTAATACTTATATGAAAATTTATTACTTCATAGACTTTATACATTTAATACTTATATGAAAATTTATTACTTCATAGACTTTATACAATTAATACTTATATGAAAATTTATTACTTCATAGACTTTATACAATTAATACTTATATGAAAATTTATTACTTCATAGACTTTATACATTTACTACTTATATGAAAATTTATTACTTTATAGGCTTTATACAATTAATACTTATATGAAAATTTATTACTTCATAGACTTTATACAATTAATACTTATATGAAAATTTATTACTTCATAGGCTTTATACAATTAATACTTATATGAAAATTTATTACTTCATAGACTTTATACAATTAATACTTATATGAAAATTTATTACTTCATAGGCTTTATACAATTAATACTTATATGAAAATTTATTACTTCATAGACTTTATACAATTAATACTTATATGAAAATTTATTACTTCATAGACTTTATACATTTAATACTTATATGAAAATTTATTACTTCATAGACTTTATACAATTAATACTTATATGAAAATTTATTACTTCATAGACTTTATACATTTAGTACTTATATGAAAATTTATTACTTCATAGACTTTATACAATTAATACTTATATGAAAATTTATTACTTCATAGACTTTATACAATTAATACTTATATGAAAATTTATTACTTCATAGACTTTATACAATTAATACTTATATGAAAATTTATTACTTCATAGACTTTATATTTTTTATACTTATATGAAAATTTATTACTTCATAGACTTTATATTTTTTATACTTATATAAAAATTTATTACTTCATAGACTTTATATTTTGCTTCATAGACTTTATACATTTAATACTTATATGAAAATTTATTACTTCATAGACTTTATACAATTAATACTTATATGAAAATTTATTACTTCATAGACTTTATACATTTAATACTTATATGAAAATTTATTACTTCATAGACTTTATATTTTTTATACTTATATAAAAATTTATTACTTCATAGACTTTATATTTTGCTTCGTAGACTTTATACATTTAATACTTATATGAAAATTTATTACTTCATAGACTTTATACATTTAATACTTATATGAAAATTTATTACTTCATAGACTTTATACATTTAATACTTATATGAAAATTTATTACTTCATAGACTTTATACAATTAATACTTATATGAAAATTTATTACTTCATAGGCTTTATACAATTAATACTTATATGAAAATTTATTACTTCATAGACTTTATAAATTTACTACTTATATGAAAATTTATTACTTCATAGACTTTATATTTTGCTTCATAGACTTTATACTTTAATACTTATATGAAAATTTATTACTTCATAGACTTTATACATTTAATACTTATATGAAAATTTATTACTTCATAGACTTTATACAATTAATACTTATATGAAAATTTATTACTTCATAGGCTTTATACAATTAATACTTATATGAAAATTTATTACTTCATAGACTTTATAAATTTACTACTTATATGAAAATTTATTACTTCATAGACTTTATACAATTAATACTTATATGAAAATTTATTACTTCATAGACTTTATACATTTAATACTTATATGAAAATTTATTACTTCATAGACTTTATACATTTAATACTTATATAAAAATTTATTACTTCATAGACTTTATACAATTAATACTTATATGAAAATTTATTACTTCATAGACTTTATACATTTAGTACTTATATGAAAATTTATTACTTCATAGACTTTATACAATTAATACTTATATGAAAATTTATTACTTCATAGACTTTATACAATTAATACTTATATGAAAATTTATTACTTCATAGACTTTATACAATTAATACTTATATGAAAATTTATTACTTCATAGACTTTATACAATTAATACTTATATGAAAATTTATTACTTCATAGACTTTATACATTTAATACTTATATGAAAATTTATTACTTCATAGACTTTATATTTTTTATACTTATATAAAAATTTATTACTTCATAGACTTTATATTTTGCTTCACAGACTTTATACATTTAATACTTATATGAAAATTTATTACCTCATAGACTTTATACATTTAATACTTATATGAAAATTTATTACTTCATAGACTTTATACTTTAATACTTATATGAAAATTTATTACTTCATAGACTTTATACATTTAATACTTATATGAAAATTTATTACTTCATAGACTTTATACAATTAATACTTATATGAAAATTTATTACTTCATAGGCTTTATACAATTAATACTTATATGAAAATTTATTACTTCATAGACTTTATAAATTTACTACTTATATGAAAATTTATTACTTCATAGACTTTATACAATTAATACTTATATGAAAATTTATTACTTCATAGACTTTATACATTTAATACTTATATGAATATTTATTACTTCATAGACTTTATACAATTAATACTTATATGAAAATTTATTACTTCATAGACTTTATACAATTAATACTTATATGAAAATTTATTACTTCATAGACTTTATACAATTAATACTTATATGAAAATTTATTACTTCATAGACTTTATACAATTAATACTTATATGAAAATTTATTACTTCATAGACTTTATACATTTAATACTTATATGAAAATTTATTACTTCATAGACTTTATACAATTAATACTTATATGAAAATTTATTACTTCATAGACTTTATACAATTAATACTTATATGAAAATTTATTACTTCATAGACTTTATACATTTACTACTTATATGAAAATTTATTACTTTATAGGCTTTATACAATTAATACTTATATGAAAATTTATTACTTCATAGACTTTATACAATTAATACTTATATGAAAATTTATTACTTCATAGGCTTTATACAATTAATACTTATATGAAAATTTATTACTTCATAGACTTTATACAATTAATACTTATATGAAAATTTATTACTTCATAGGCTTTATACAATTAATACTTATATGAAAATTTATTACTTCATAGACTTTATACAATTAATACTTATATGAAAATTTATTACTTCATAGACTTTATACATTTAATACTTATATGAAAATTTATTACTTCATAGACTTTATACAATTAATACTTATATGAAAATTTATTACTTCATAGACTTTATACATTTAGTACTTATATGAAAATTTATTACTTCATAGACTTTATACAATTAATACTTATATGAAAATTTATTACTTCATAGACTTTATACAATTAATACTTATATGAAAATTTATTACTTCATAGACTTTATACAATTAATACTTATATGAAAATTTATTACTTCATAGACTTTATATTTTTTATACTTATATGAAAATTTATTACTTCATAGACTTTATATTTTTTATACTTATATAAAAATTTATTACTTCATAGACTTTATATTTTGCTTCATAGACTTTATACATTTAATACTTATATGAAAATTTATTACTTCATAGACTTTATACAATTAATACTTATATGAAAATTTATTACTTCATAGACTTTATACATTTAATACTTATATGAAAATTTATTACTTCATAGACTTTATATTTTTTATACTTATATAAAAATTTATTACTTCATAGACTTTATATTTTGCTTCGTAGACTTTATACATTTAATACTTATATGAAAATTTATTACTTCATAGACTTTATACATTTAATACTTATATGAAAATTTATTACTTCATAGACTTTATACATTTAATACTTATATGAAAATTTATTACTTCATAGACTTTATACAATTAATACTTATATGAAAATTTATTACTTCATACACTTTATACATTTACTACTTATATGAAAATTTATTACTTCATAGACTTTATACAATTAATACTTATATGAAAATTTATTACTTCATAGACTTTATACATTTACTACTTATATGAAAATTTATTACTTCATAGACTTTATACAATTAATACTTATATGAAAATTTATTACTTCATAGACTTTATACATTTAATACTTATATGAAAATTTATTACTTCATAGACTTTATACTTTAATACTTATATGAAAATTTATTACTTCATAGACTTTATACATTTAATACTTATATGAAAATTTATTACTTCATAGACCTTATACATTTAATATTTATATGAAAATTTATTACTTCATAGACTTTATACAATTAATACTTATATGAAAATTTATTACTTCATAGACTTTATACATTTAATACTTATATGAAAATTTATTACTTCATAGACTTTATATTTTTTATACTTATATAAAAATTTATTACTTCATAGACTTTATATTTTGCTTCATAGACTTTATACATTTAATACTTATATGAAAATTTATTACTTCATAGACTTTATACATTTAATACTTATATGAAAATTTATTACTTCATAGACTTTATACAATTAATACTTATATGAAAATTTATGACTTCATAGACTTTATACATTTAGTACTTATATGAAAATTTATTACTTCATAGACTTTATACAATTAATATTTATATGAAAATTTATTACTTCATAGACTTTATACATTTAGTACTTATATGAAAATTTATTACTTCATAGACTTTATACATTTAATACTTATATGAAAATTTATTACTTCATAGACTTTATAGAATTAATACTTATATGAAAATGTATTACTTCATACACTTTATACATTTACTACTTATATGAAAATTTATTACTTCATAGACTTTATACAATTAATACTTATATGAAAATTTATTACTTCATAGACTTTATACATTTACTACTTATATGAAAATTTATTACTTCATAGACTTTATACAATTAATACTTATATGAAAATTTATTACTTCATAGACTTTATACATTTAATACTTATATGAAAATTTATTACTTCATAGACTTTATACTTTAATACTTATATGAAAATTTATTACTTCATAGACTTTATACATTTAATACTTATATGAAAATTTATTACTTCATAGACCTTATACATTTAATATTTATATGAAAATTTATTACTTCATAGACTTTATACAATTAATACTTATATGAAAATTTATTACTTCATAGACTTTATACATTTAATACTTATATGAAAATTTATTACTTCATAGACTTTATATTTTTTATACTTATATAAAAATTTATTACTTCATAGACTTTATATTTTGCTTCATAGACTTTATACATTTAATACTTATATGAAAATTTATTACTTCATAGACTTTATACATTTAATACTTATATGAAAATTTATTACTTCATTGACTTTATACAATTAATACTTATATGAAAATTTATGACTTCATAGACTTCATACATTTAGTACTTATATGAAAATTTATTACTTCATAGACTTTATACAATTAATACTTATATGAAAATTTATTACTTCATAGACTTTATACATTTAGTACTTATATGAAAATTTATTACTTCATAGACTTTATACAATTAATACTTATATGAAAATTTATTACTTCATAGACTTTATACATTTAGTACTTATATGAAAATTTATTACTTCATAGACTTTATACAATTAATACTTATATGAAAATTTATTACTTCATAGACTTTATACATTTACTACTTATATGAAAATTTATTACTTCATAGACTTTATACAATTAATACTTATATGAAAATTTATTACTTCATAGACTTTATACATTTAATACTTATATGAAAATTTATTACTTCATAGACTTTATACTTTAATACTTATATGAAAATTTATTACTTCATAGACTTTATACATTTAATACTTATATGAAAAATTATTACTTCATAGACCTTATACATTTAATACTTATATGAAAATTTATTACTTCATAGACTTTATACAATTAATACTTATATGAAAATTTATTACTTCATAGACTTTATACAGTTAATACTTATATGAAAATTTATTACTTCATAGGCTTTATAAAATTAATACTTATATGAAAATTTATTACTTTATAGGCTTTATACAATTAATACTTATATGAAAATTTATTACTTCATAGACTTTATACAATTAATACTTATATGAAAATTTATTACTTCATAGGCTTTATACAATTAATACTTATATGAAAATTTATTACTTCATAGACTTTATACAATTAATACTTATATGAAAATTTATTACTTCATAGGCTTTATACAATTAATACTTATATGAAAATTTATTACTTCATAGACTTTATACATTTACTACTTATATGAAAATTTATTACTTCATACACTTTATACAAATAATACTTATATGAAAATTTATTACTTCATAGACTTTATAAAATTAATACTTATATGAAAATTTATTACTTCATAGACTTTATACATTTAATACTTATATGAAAATTTATTACTTCATAGACTTTATACATTTAATACTTATATGAAAATTTATTACTTCATAGACTTTATACTTTAATACTTATATGAAAATTTATTACTTCATAGACTTTATACATTTAATACTTATATGAAAATTTATTACTTCATAGACCTTATACATTTAATATTTATATGAAAATTTATTACTTCATAGACTTTATACAATTAATACTTATATGAAAATTTATTACTTCATAGACTTTATACATTTAATACTTATATGAAAATTTATTACTTCATAGACTTTATATTTTTTATACTTATATAAAAATTTATTACTTCATAGACTTTATATTTTGCTTCATAGACTTTATACATTTAATACTTATATGAAAATTTATTACTTCATAGACTTTATACAATTAATACTTATATGAAAATTTATTACTTCATAGGCTTTATACAATTAATACTTATATGAAAATTTATTACTTCATAGACTTTATACATTTACTACTTATATGAAAATTTATTACTTCATACACTTTATACAAATAATACTTATATGAAAATTTATTACTTCATAGACTTTATAAAATTAATACTTATATGAAAATTTATTACTTCATAGACTTTATACATTTAATACTTATATGAAAATTTATTACTTCATAGACTTTATACATTTAATACTTATATGAAAATGTATTACTTCATAGACTTTATACTTTAATACTTATATGAAAATTTATTACTTCATAGACTTTATACATTTAATACTTATATGAAAATTTATTACTTCATAGACCTTATACATTTAATATTTATATGAAAATTTATTACTTCATAGACTTTATACAATTAATACTTATATGAAAATTTATTACTTCATAGACTTTATACATTTAATACTTATATGAAAATTTATTACTTCATAGACTTTATATTTTTTATACTTATATAAAAATTTATTACTTCATAGACTTTATATTTTGCTTCATAGACTTTATACATTTAATACTTATATGAAAATTTATTACTTCATAGACTTTATACATTTAATACTTATATGAAAATTTATTACTTCATAGACTTTATACAATTAATACTTATATGAAAATTTATGACTTCATACACTTTATACATTTAGTACTTATATGAAAATTTATTACTTCATAGACTTTATACAATTAATACTTATATGAAAATTTATTACTTCATAGACTTTATACATTTAGTACTTATATGAAAATTTATTACTTCATAGACTTTATACAATTAATACTTATATGAAAATTTATTACTTCATAGACTTTATACATTTAGTACTTATATGAAAATTTATTACTTCATAGACTTTATACAATTAATACTTATATGAAAATTTATTACTTCATAGACTTTATACATTTACTACTTATATGAAAATTTATTACTTCATAGACTTTATACAATTAATACTTATATGAAAATTTATTACTTCATAGACTTTATACATTTAGTACTTATATGAAAATTTATTACTTCATAGACTTTATACAATTAATACTTATATGAAAATTTATTACTTCATAGACTTTATACATTTACTACTTATATGAAAATTTATTACTTCATAGACTTTATACAATTAATACTTATATGAAAATTTATTACTTCATAGACTTTATACATTTAATACTTATATGAAAATTTATTACTTCATAGACTTTATACTTTAATACTTATATGAAAATTTATTACTTCATAGACTTTATACAATTAATACTTATATGAAAATTTATTACTTCATAGACTTTATATTTTTTATACTTATATGAAAATTTATTACTTCATAGACTTTATATTTTTTATACTTATATAAAAATTTATTACTTCATAGACTTTATATTTTGCTTCATAGACTTTATACATTTAATACTTATATGAAAATTTATTACTTCATAGACTTTATACAATTAATACTTATATGAAAATTTATTACTTCATAGACTTTATACATTTAATACTTATATGAAAATTTATTACTTCATAGACTTTATATTTTTTATACTTATATAAAAATTTATTACTTCATAGACTTTATATTTTGCTTCGTAGACTTTATACATTTAATACTTATATGAAAATTTATTACTTCATAGACTTTATACATTTAATACTTATATGAAAATTTATTACTTCATAGACTTTATACATTTAATACTTATATGAAAATTTATTACTTCATAGACTTTATACAATTAATACTTATATGAAAATTTATTACTTCATACACTTTATACATTTACTACTTATATGAAAATTTATTACTTCATAGACTTTATACAATTAATACTTATATGAAAATTTATTACTTCATAGACTTTATACATTTACTACTTATATGAAAATTTATTACTTCATAGACTTTATACAATTAATACTTATATGAAAATTTATTACTTCATATACTTTATACATTTAATACTTATATGAAAATTTATTACTTCATAGACTTTATACTTTAATACTTATATGAAAATTTATTACTTCATAGACTTTATATTTTTTATACTTATATAAAAATTTATTACTTCATAGACTTTATATTTTGCTTCATAGACTTTATACATTTAATACTTATATGAAAATTTATTACTTCATAGACTTTATACATTTAATACTTATATGAAAATTTATTACTTCATAGACTTTATACAATTAATACTTATATGAAAATTTATTACTTCATAGACTTTATACATTTAATACTTATATGAAAATTTATTACTTCATAGACCTTATACATTTAATATTTATATGAAAATTTATTACTTCATAGACTTTATACAATTAATACTTATATGAAAATTTATTACTTCATATACTTTATACATTTAATACTTATATGAAAATTTATTACTTCATAGACTTTATACTTTAATACTTATATGAAAATTTATTACTTCATAGACTTTATATTTTTTATACTTATATAAAAATTTATTACTTCATAGACTTTATATTTTGCTTCATAGACTTTATACATTTAATACTTATATGAAAATTTATTACTTCATAGACTTTATACATTTAATACTTATATGAAAATTTATTACTTCATAGACTTTATACAATTAATACTTATATGAAAATTTATTACTTCATAGACTTTATACATTTAATACTTATATGAAAATTTATTACTTCATAGACTTTATATTTTTTATACTTATATAAAAATTTATTACATCATAGACTTTATATTTTGCTTCATAGACTTTATACATTTAATACTTATATGAAAATTTATTACTTCATAGACTTTATACATTTAATACTTATATGAAAATTTATTACTTCATAGACTTTATACAATTAATACTTATATGAAAATTTATGACTTCATAGACTTTATACATTTAGTACTTATATGAAAATTTATTACTTCATAGACTTTATACAATTAATATTTATATGAAAATTTATTACTTCATAGACTTTATACATTTAGTACTTATATGAAAATTTATTACTTCATAGACTTTATACATTTAATACTTATATGAAAATTTATTACTTCATAGACTTTATAGAATTAATACTTATATGAAAATGTATTACTTCATACACTTTATACATTTACTACTTATATGAAAATTTATTACTTCATAGACTTTATACAATTAATACTTATATGAAAATTTATGACTTCATAGACTTTATACATTTAGTACTTATATGAAAATTTATTACTTCATAGACTTTATACAATTAATATTTATATGAAAATTTATTACTTCATAGACTTTATACATTTAGTACTTATATGAAAATTTATTACTTCATAGACTTTATACATTTAATACTTATATGAAAATTTATTACTTCATAGACTTTATAGAATTAATACTTATATGAAAATGTATTACTTCATACACTTTATACATTTACTACTTATATGAAAATTTATTACTTCATAGACTTTATACAATTAATACTTATATGAAAATTTATTACTTCATAGACTTTATACATTTACTACTTATATGAAAATTTATTACTTCATAGACTTTATACAATTAATACTTATATGAAAATTTATTACTTCATAGACTTTATACATTTAATACTTATATGAAAATTTATTACTTCATAGACTTTATACTTTAATACTTATATGAAAATTTATTACTTCATAGACTTTATACATTTAATACTTATATGAAAATTTATTACTTCATAGACCTTATACATTTAATATTTATATGAAAATTTATTACTTCATAGACTTTATACAATTAATACTTATATGAAAATTTATTACTTCATAGACTTTATACATTTAATACTTATATGAAAATTTATTACTTCATAGACTTTATATTTTTTATACTTATATAAAAATTTATTACTTCATAGACTTTATATTTTGCTTCATAGACTTTATACATTTAATACTTATATGAAAATTTATTACTTCATAGACTTTATACATTTAATACTTATATGAAAATTTATTACTTCATAGACTTTATACAATTAATACTTATATGAAAATTTATGACTTCATAGACTTTATACATTTAGTACTTATATGAAAATTTATTACTTCATAGACTTTATACAATTAATATTTATATGAAAATTTATTACTTCATAGACTTTATACATTTAGTACTTATATGAAAATTTATTACTTCATAGACTTTATACATTTAATACTTATATGAAAATTTATTACTTCATAGACTTTATAGAATTAATACTTATATGAAAATGTATTACTTCATACACTTTATACATTTACTACTTATATGAAAATTTATTACTTCATAGACTTTATACAATTAATACTTATATGAAAATTTATTACTTCATAGACTTTATACATTTACTACTTATATGAAAATTTATTACTTCATAGACTTTATACAATTAATACTTATATGAAAATTTATTACTTCATAGACTTTATACATTTAATACTTATATGAAAATTTATTACTTCATAGACTTTATACTTTAATACTTATATGAAAATTTATTACTTCATAGACTTTATACATTTAATACTTATATGAAAATTTATTACTTCATAGACCTTATACATTTAATATTTATATGAAAATTTATTACTTCATAGACTTTATACAATTAATACTTATATGAAAATTTATTACTTCATAGACTTTATACATTTAATACTTATATGAAAATTTATTACTTCATAGACTTTATATTTTTTATACTTATATAAAAATTTATTACTTCATAGACTTTATATTTTGCTTCATAGACTTTATACATTTAATACTTATATGAAAATTTATTACTTCATAGACTTTATACATTTAATACTTATATGAAAATTTATTACTTCATTGACTTTATACAATTAATACTTATATGAAAATTTATGACTTCATAGACTTCATACATTTAGTACTTATATGAAAATTTATTACTTCATAGACTTTATACAATTAATACTTATATGAAAATTTATTACTTCATAGACTTTATACATTTAGTACTTATATGAAAATTTATTACTTCATAGACTTTATACAATTAATACTTATATGAAAATTTATTACTTCATAGACTTTATACATTTAGTACTTATATGAAAATTTATTACTTCATAGACTTTATACAATTAATACTTATATGAAAATTTATTACTTCATAGACTTTATACATTTACTACTTATATGAAAATTTATTACTTCATAGACTTTATACAATTAATACTTATATGAAAATTTATTACTTCATAGACTTTATACATTTAATACTTATATGAAAATTTATTACTTCATAGACTTTATACTTTAATACTTATATGAAAATTTATTACTTCATAGACTTTATACATTTAATACTTATATGAAAAATTATTACTTCATAGACCTTATACATTTAATACTTATATGAAAATTTATTACTTCATAGACTTTATACAATTAATACTTATATGAAAATTTATTACTTCATAGACTTTATACAATTAATACTTATATGAAAATTTATTACTTCATAGGCTTTATAAAATTAATACTTATATGAAAATTTATTACTTTATAGGCTTTATACAATTAATACTTATATGAAAATTTATTACTTCATAGACTTTATACAATTAATACTTATATGAAAATTTATTACTTCATAGGCTTTATACAATTAATACTTATATGAAAATTTATTACTTCATAGACTTTATACAATTAATACTTATATGAAAATTTATTACTTCATAGGCTTTATACAATTAATACTTATATGAAAATTTATTACTTCATAGACTTTATACATTTACTACTTATATGAAAATTTATTACTTCATACACTTTATACAAATAATACTTATATGAAAATTTATTACTTCATAGACTTTATAAAATTAATACTTATATGAAAATTTATTACTTCATAGACTTTATACATTTAATACTTATATGAAAATTTATTACTTCATAGACTTTATACATTTAATACTTATATGAAAATTTATTACTTCATAGACTTTATACTTTAATACTTATATGAAAATTTATTACTTCATAGACTTTATACATTTAATACTTATATGAAAATTTATTACTTCATAGACCTTATACATTTAATATTTATATGAAAATTTATTACTTCATAGACTTTATACAATTAATACTTATATGAAAATTTATTACTTCATAGACTTTATACATTTAATACTTATATGAAAATTTATTACTTCATAGACTTTATATTTTTTATACTTATATAAAAATTTATTACTTCATAGACTTTATATTTTGCTTCATAGACTTTATACATTTAATACTTATATGAAAATTTATTACTTCATAGACTTTATACAATTAATACTTATATGAAAATTTATTACTTCATAGGCTTTATACAATTAATACTTATATGAAAATTTATTACTTCATAGACTTTATACATTTACTACTTATATGAAAATTTATTACTTCATACACTTTATACAAATAATACTTATATGAAAATTTATTACTTCATAGACTTTATAAAATTAATACTTATATGAAAATTTATTACTTCATAGACTTTATACATTTAATACTTATATGAAAATTTATTACTTCATAGACTTTATACATTTAATACTTATATGAAAATGTATTACTTCATAGACTTTATACTTTAATACTTATATGAAAATTTATTACTTCATAGACTTTATACATTTAATACTTATATGAAAATTTATTACTTCATAGACCTTATACATTTAATATTTATATGAAAATTTATTACTTCATAGACTTTATACAATTAATACTTATATGAAAATTTATTACTTCATAGACTTTATACATTTAATACTTATATGAAAATTTATTACTTCATAGACTTTATATTTTTTATACTTATATAAAAATTTATTACTTCATAGACTTTATATTTTGCTTCATAGACTTTATACATTTAATACTTATATGAAAATTTATTACTTCATAGACTTTATACATTTAATACTTATATGAAAATTTATTACTTCATAGACTTTATACAATTAATACTTATATGAAAATTTATGACTTCATACACTTTATACATTTAGTACTTATATGAAAATTTATTACTTCATAGACTTTATACAATTAATACTTATATGAAAATTTATTACTTCATAGACTTTATACATTTAGTACTTATATGAAAATTTATTACTTCATAGACTTTATACAATTAATACTTATATGAAAATTTATTACTTCATAGACTTTATACATTTAGTACTTATATGAAAATTTATTACTTCATAGACTTTATACAATTAATACTTATATGAAAATTTATTACTTCATAGACTTTATACATTTACTACTTATATGAAAATTTATTACTTCATAGACTTTATACAATTAATACTTATATGAAAATTTATTACTTCATAGACTTTATACATTTAGTACTTATATGAAAATTTATTACTTCATAGACTTTATACAATTAATACTTATATGAAAATTTATTACTTCATAGACTTTATACATTTACTACTTATATGAAAATTTATTACTTCATAGACTTTATACAATTAATACTTATATGAAAATTTATTACTTCATAGACTTTATACATTTAATACTTATATGAAAATTTATTACTTCATAGACTTTATACTTTAATACTTATATGAAAATTTATTACTTCATAGACTTTATACAATTAATACTTATATGAAAATTTATTACTTCATAGACTTTATATTTTTTATACTTATATGAAAATTTATTACTTCATAGACTTTATATTTTTTATACTTATATAAAAATTTATTACTTCATAGACTTTATATTTTGCTTCATAGACTTTATACATTTAATACTTATATGAAAATTTATTACTTCATAGACTTTATACAATTAATACTTATATGAAAATTTATTACTTCATAGACTTTATACATTTAATACTTATATGAAAATTTATTACTTCATAGACTTTATATTTTTTATACTTATATAAAAATTTATTACTTCATAGACTTTATATTTTGCTTCGTAGACTTTATACATTTAATACTTATATGAAAATTTATTACTTCATAGACTTTATACATTTAATACTTATATGAAAATTTATTACTTCATAGACTTTATACAATTAATACTTATATGAAAATTTATTACTTCATACACTTTATACATTTACTACTTATATGAAAATTTATTACTTCATAGACTTTATACAATTAATACTTATATGAAAATTTATTACTTCATAGACTTTATACATTTACTACTTATATGAAAATTTATTACTTCATAGACTTTATACAATTAATACTTATATGAAAATTTATTACTTCATATACTTTATACATTTAATACTTATATGAAAATTTATTACTTCATAGACTTTATACTTTAATACTTATATGAAAATTTATTACTTCATAGACTTTATATTTTTTATACTTATATAAAAATTTATTACTTCATAGACTTTATATTTTGCTTCATAGACTTTATACATTTAATACTTATATGAAAATTTATTACTTCATAGACTTTATACATTTAATACTTATATGAAAATTTATTACTTCATAGACTTTATACAATTAATACTTATATGAAAATTTATTACTTCATAGACTTTATACATTTAATACTTATATGAAAATTTATTACTTCATAGACCTTATACATTTAATATTTATATGAAAATTTATTACTTCATAGACTTTATACAATTAATACTTATATGAAAATTTATTACTTCATATACTTTATACATTTAATACTTATATGAAAATTTATTACTTCATAGACTTTATACTTTAATACTTATATGAAAATTTATTACTTCATAGACTTTATATTTTTTATACTTATATAAAAATTTATTACTTCATAGACTTTATATTTTGCTTCATAGACTTTATACATTTAATACTTATATGAAAATTTATTACTTCATAGACTTTATACATTTAATACTTATATGAAAATTTATTACTTCATAGACTTTATACAATTAATACTTATATGAAAATTTATTACTTCATAGACTTTATACATTTAATACTTATATGAAAATTTATTACTTCATAGACTTTATATTTTTTATACTTATATAAAAATTTATTACATCATAGACTTTATATTTTGCTTCATAGACTTTATACATTTAATACTTATATGAAAATTTATTACTTCATAGACTTTATACATTTAATACTTATATGAAAATTTATTACTTCATAGACTTTATACAATTAATACTTATATGAAAATTTATGACTTCATAGACTTTATACATTTAGTACTTATATGAAAATTTATTACTTCATAGACTTTATACAATTAATATTTATATGAAAATTTATTACTTCATAGACTTTATACATTTAGTACTTATATGAAAATTTATTACTTCATAGACTTTATACATTTAATACTTATATGAAAATTTATTACTTCATAGACTTTATACAATTAATACTTATATGAAAATTTATTACTTCATACACTTTATACATTTACTACTTATATGAAAATTTATTACTTCATAGACTTTATACAATTAATACTTATATGAAAATTTATTACTTCATAGACTTTATACATTTACTACTTATATGAAAATTTATTACTTCATAGACTTTATACAATTAATACTTATATGAAAATTTATTACTTCATAGACTTTATACATTTAATACTTATATGAAAATTTATTACTTCATAGACTTTATACTTTAATACTTATATGAAAATTTATTACTTCATAGACTTTATACATTTAATACTTATATGAAAATTTATTACTTCATAGACCTTATACATTTAATATTTATATGAAAATTTATTACTTCATAGACTTTATACAATTAATACTTATATGAAAATTTATTACTTCATAGACTTTATACATTTAATACTTATATGAAAATTTATTACTTCATAGACTTTATATTTTTTATACTTATATAAAAATTTATTACTTCATAGACTTTATATTTTGCTTCATAGACTTTATACATTTAATACTTATATGAAAATTTATTACTTCATAGACTTTATACATTTAATACTTATATGAAAATTTATTACTTCATAGACTTTATACAATTAATACTTATATGAAAATTTATGACTTCATAGACTTTATACATTTAGTACTTATATGAAAATTTATTACTTCATAGACTTTATACAATTAATACTTATATGAAAATTTATTACTTCATAGACTTTATACATTTAGTACTTATATGAAAATTTATTACTTCATAGACTTTATACAATTTATACTTATATGAAAATTTATTACTTCATAGACTTTATACATTTAGTACTTATATGAAAATTTATTACTTCATAGACTTTATACAATTAATACTTATATGAAAATTTATTACTTCATAGACTTTATACATTTACTACTTATATGAAAATTTATTACTTCATAGACTTTATACAATTAATACTTATATGAAAATTTATTACTTCATAGACTTTATACATTTAATACTTATATGAAAATTTATTACTTCATAGACTTTATACTTTAATACTTATATGAAAATTTATTACTTCATAGACTTTATACATTTAATACTTATATGAAAATTTATTACTTCATAGACCTTATACATTTAATACTTATATGAAAATTTATTACTTCATAGACTTTATACAATTAATACTTATATGAAAATTTATTACTTCATAGACTTTATACAATTAATACTTATATGAAAATTTATTACTTCATAGGCTTTATAAAATTAATACTTATATGAAAATTTATTACTTTATAGGCTTTATACAATTAATACTTATATGAAAATTTATTACTTCATAGACTTTATACAATTAATACTTATATGAAAATTTATTACTTCATAGGCTTTATACAATTAATACTTATATGAAAATTTATTACTTCATAGACTTTATACAATTAATACTTATATGAAAATTTATTACTTCATAGGCTTTATACAATTAATACTTATATGAAAATTTATTACTTCATAGACTTTATACATTTACTACTTATATGAAAATTTATTACTTCATACACTTTATACAATTAATACTTATATGAAAATTTATTACTTCATAGACTTTATAAAATTAATACTTATATGAAAATTTATTACTTCATAGACTTTATACATTTAATACTTATATGAAAATTTATTACTTCATAGACTTTATACATTTAATACTTATATGAAAATTTATTACTTCATAGACTTTATACTTTAATACTTATATGAAAATTTATTACTTCATAGACTTTATACATTTAATACTTATATGAAAATTTATTACTTCATAGACCTTATACATTTAATATTTATATGAAAATTTATTACTTCATAGACTTTATACAATTAATACTTATATGAAAATTTATTACTTCATAGACTTTATACATTTAATACTTATATGAAAATTTATTACTTCATAGACTTTATATTTTTTATACTTATATAAAAATTTATTACTTCATAGACTTTATATTTTGCTTCATAGACTTTATACATTTAATACTTATATGAAAATTTATTACTTCATAGACTTTATACATTTAATACTTATATGAAAATTTATTACTTCATAGACTTTATACAATTAATACTTATATGAAAATTTATGACTTCATAGACTTTATACATTTAGTACTTATATGAAAATTTATTACTTCATAGACTTTATACAATTATTACTTATATGAAAATTTATTACTTCATAGACTTTATACATTTAGTACTTATATGAAAATTTATTACTTCATAGACTTTATACAATTAATACTTATATGAAAATTTATTACTTCATAGACTTTATACATTTAGTACTTATATGAAAATTTATTACTTCATAGACTTTATACAATTAATACTTATATGAAAATTTATTACTTCATAGACTTTATACATTTACTACTTATATGAAAATTTATTACTTCATAGACTTTATACAATTAATACTTATATGAAAATTTATTACTTCATAGACTTTATACATTTAGAACTTATATGAAAATTTATTACTTCATAGTCTTTATACAATTAATACTTATATGAAAATTTATTACTTCATAGACTTTATACATTTACTACTTATATGAAAATTTATTACTTCATAGACTTTATACAATTAATACTTATATGAAAATTTATTACTTCATAGACTTTATACAATTAATACTTATATGAAAATTTATTACTTCATAGACTTTATACTTTAATACTTATATGAAAATTTATTACTTCATAGACTTTATACATTTAATACTTATATGAAAATTTATTACTTCATAGACCTTATACATTTAATACTTATATGAAAATTTATTACTTCATAGACTTTATACAATTAATACTTATATGAAAATTTATTACTTCATAGACTTTATACAATTAATACTTATATGAAAATTTATTACTTCATAGGCTTTATAAAATTAATACTTATATGAAAATTTATTACTTTATAGGCTTTATACAATTAATACTTATATGAAAATTTATTACTTCATAGACTTTATACAATTAATACTTATATGAAAATTTATTACTTCATAGGCTTTATACAATTAATACTTATATGAAAATTTATTACTTCATAGACTTTATACAATTAATACTTATATGAAAATTTATTACTTCATAGGCTTTATAAAATTAATACTTATATGAAAATTTATTACTTTATAGGCTTTATACAATTAATACTTATATGAAAATTTATTACTTCATAGACTTTATACAATTAATACTTATATGAAAATTTATTACTTCATAGGCTTTATACAATTAATACTTATATGAAAATTTATTACTTCATAGACTTTATACAATTAATACTTATATGAAAATTTATTACTTCATAGGCTTTATACAATTAATACTTATATGAAAATTTATTACTTCATAGACTTTATACATTTAGTACTTATATGAAAATTTATTACTTCATAGACTTTATACAATTAATACTTATATGAAAATTTATTACTTCATAGACTTTATACATTTAGTACTTATATGAAAATTTATTACTTCATAGACTTTATACAATTAATACTTATATGAAAATTTATTACTTCATAGACTTTATATTTTTTATACTTATATGAAAATTTATTACTTCATAGACTTTATATTTTTTATACTTATATAAAAATTTATTACTTCATAGACTTTATATTTTGCTTCATAGACTTTATACATTTAATACTTATATGAAAATTTATTACTTCATAGACTTTATACAATTAATACTTATATGAAAATTTATTACTTCATAGACTTTATACATTTAATACTTATATGAAAATTTATTACTTCATAGACTTTATATTTTTTATACTTATATAAAAATTTATTACTTCATAGACTTTATATTTTGCTTCGTAGACTTTATACATTTAATACTTATATGAAAATTTATTACTTCATAGACTTTATACATTTAATACTTATATGAAAATTTATTACTTCATAGACTTTATACATTTAATACTTATATGAAAATTTATTACTTCATAGACTTTATACAATTAATACTTATATGAAAATTTATTACTTCATACACTTTATACATTTACTACTTATATGAAAATTTATTACTTCATAGACTTTATACAATTAATACTTATATGAAAATTTATTACTTCATAGACTTTATACATTTACTACTTATATGAAAATTTATTACTTCATAGACTTTATACAATTAATACTTATATGAAAATTTATTACTTCATAGACTTTATACATTTAATACTTATATGAAAATTTATTACTTCATAGACTTTATACTTTAATACTTATATGAAAATTTATTACTTCATAGACTTTATACATTTAATACTTATATGAAAATTTATTACTTCATAGACCTTATACATTTAATATTTATATGAAAATTTATTACTTCATAGACTTTATACAATTAATACTTATATGAAAATTTATTACTTCATAGACTTTATACATTTAATACTTATGTGAAAATTTATTACTTCATAGACTTTATATTTTTTATACTTATATAAAAATTTATTACTTCATAGACTTTATATTTTGCTTCATAGACTTTATACATTTAATACTTATATGAAAATTTATTACTTCATAGACTTTATACATTTAATACTTATATGAAAATTTATTACTTCATAGACTTTATACAATTAATACTTATATGAAAATTTATGACTTCATAGACTTTATACATTTAGTACTTATATGAAAATTTATTACTTCATAGACTTTATACAATTAATATTTATATGAAAATTTATTACTTCATAGACTTTATACATTTAGTACTTATATGAAAATTTATTACTTCATAGACTTTATACATTTAATACTTATATGAAAATTTATTACTTCATAGACTTTATAGAATTAATACTTATATGAAAATGTATTACTTCATACACTTTATACATTTACTACTTATATGAAAATTTATTACTTCATAGACTTTATACAATTAATACTTATATGAAAATTTATTACTTCATAGACTTTATACATTTACTACTTATATGAAAATTTATTACTTCATAGACTTTATACAATTAATACTTATATGAAAATTTATTACTTCATAGACTTTATACATTTAATACTTATATGAAAATTTATTACTTCATAGACTTTATACTTTAATACTTATATGAAAATTTATTACTTCATAGACTTTATACATTTAATACTTATATGAAAATTTATTACTTCATAGACCTTATACATTTAATATTTATATGAAAATTTATTACTTCATAGACTTTATACAATTAATACTTATATGAAAATTTATTACTTCATAGACTTTATACATTTAATACTTATATGAAAATTTATTACTTCATAGACTTTATATTTTTTATACTTATATAAAAATTTATTACTTCATAGACTTTATATTTTGCTTCATAGACTTTATACATTTAATACTTATATGAAAATTTATTACTTCATAGACTTTATACATTTAATACTTATATGAAAATTTATTACTTCATTGACTTTATACAATTAATACTTATATGAAAATTTATTACTTCATAGACTTTATACATTTAATACTTATATGAAAATTTATTACTTCATAGACTTTATACTTTAATACTTATATGAAAATTTATTACTTCATAGACTTTATACATTTAATACTTATATGAAAAATTATTACTTCATAGACCTTATACATTTAATACTTATATGAAAATTTATTACTTCATAGACTTTATACAATTAATACTTATATGAAAATTTATTACTTCATAGACTTTATACATTTAATACTTATATGAAAATTTATTACTTCATAGACTTTATACTTTAATACTTATATGAAAATTTATTACTTCATAGACTTTATACATTTAATACTTATATGAAAATTTATTACTTCATAGACCTTATACATTTAATATTTATATGAAAATTTATTACTTCATAGACTTTATACAATTAATACTTATATGAAAATTTATTACTTCATAGACTTTATACATTTAATACTTATATGAAAATTTATTACTTCATAGACTTTATATTTTTTATACTTATATAAAAATTTATTACTTCATAGACCTTATACATTTAATATTTATATGAAAATTTATTACTTCATAGACTTTATACAATTAATACTTATATGAAAATTTATTACTTCATAGACTTTATACATTTAATACTTATATGAAAATTTATTACTTCATAGACTTTATACATTTAATACTTATATGAAAATTTATTACTTCATAGACCTTATACATTTAATATTTATATGAAAATTTATTACTTCATAGACTTTATACAATTAATACTTATATGAAAATTTATTACTTCATAGACTTTATACAATTAATACTTATATGAAAATTTATTACTTCATAGACTTTATACATTTAATACTTATGTGAAAATTTATTACTTCATAGACTTTATATTTTTTATACTTATATAAAAATTTATTACTTCATAGACTTTATATTTTGCTTCATAGACTTTATACATTTAATACTTATATGAAAATTTATTACTTCATAGACTTTATACATTTAATACTTATATGAAAATTTATTACTTCATAGACTTTATACAATTAATACTTATATGAAAATTTATGACTTCATAGACTTTATACATTTAGTACTTATATGAAAATTTATTACTTCATAGACTTTATACAATTAATATTTATATGAAAATTTATTACTTCATAGACTTTATACATTTAATACTTATATGAAAATTTATTACTTCATAGACTTTATACATTTAATACTTATATGAAAATTTATTACTTCATAGACTTTATACTTTAATACTTATATGAAAATTTATTACTTCATAGACTTTATACATTTAATACTTATATGAAAATTTATTACTTCATAGACTTTATACATTTAATACTTATATGAAAATTTATTACTTCATAGACTTTATACAATTAATACTTATATGAAAATTTATTACTTCATAGACTTTATACATTTAATACTTATATGAAAATTTATTACTTCATAGACTTTATACTTTAATACTTATATGAAAATTTATTACTTCATAGACTTTATACATTTAATACTTATATGAAAATTTATTACTTCATAGACCTTATACATTTAATATTTATATGAAAATTTATTACTTCATAGACTTTATACAATTAATACTTATATGAAAATTTATTACTTCATAGACTTTATACATTTAATACTTATATGAAAATTTATTACTTCATAGACTTTATATTTTTTATACTTATATAAAAATTTATTACTTCATAGACTTTATATTTTGCTTCATAGACTTTATACATTTAATACTTATATGAAAATTTATTACTTCATAGACTTTATACTTTAATACTTATATGAAAATTTATTACTTCATAGACTTTATACATTTAATACTTATATGAAAATTTATTACTTCATAGACCTTATACATTTAATATTTATATGAAAATTTATTACTTCATAGACTTTATACAATTAATACTTATATGAAAATTTATTACTTCATAGACTTTATACATTTAATACTTATGTGAAAATTTATTACTTCATAGACTTTATATTTTTTATACTTATATAAAAATTTATTACTTCATAGACTTTATATTTTGCTTCATAGACTTTATACATTTAATACTTATATGAAAATTTATTACTTCATAGACTTTATACATTTAATACTTATATGAAAATTTATTACTTCATAGACTTTATACAATTAATACTTATATGAAAATTTATGACTTCATAGACTTTATACATTTAGTACTTATATGAAAATTTATTACTTCATAGACTTTATACAATTAATATTTATATGAAAATTTATTACTTCATAGACTTTATACATTTAGTACTTATATGAAAATTTATTACTTCATAGACTTTATACATTTAATACTTATATGAAAATTTATTACTTCATAGACTTTATAGAATTAATACTTATATGAAAATGTATTACTTCATACACTTTATACATTTACTACTTATATGAAAATTTATTACTTCATAGACTTTATACAATTAATACTTATATGAAAATTTATTACTTCATAGACTTTATACATTTACTACTTATATGAAAATTTATTACTTCATAGACTTTATACAATTAATACTTATATGAAAATTTATTACTTCATAGACTTTATACATTTAATACTTATATGAAAATTTATTACTTCATAGACTTTATACTTTAATACTTATATGAAAATTTATTACTTCATAGACTTTATACATTTAATACTTATATGAAAATTTATTACTTCATAGACCTTATACATTTAATATTTATATGAAAATTTATTACTTCATAGACTTTATACAATTAATACTTATATGAAAATTTATTACTTCATAGACTTTATACATTTAATACTTATATGAAAATTTATTACTTCATAGACTTTATATTTTTTATACTTATATAAAAATTTATTACTTCATAGACTTTATATTTTGCTTCATAGACTTTATACATTTAATACTTATATGAAAATTTATTACTTCATAGACTTTATACATTTAATACTTATATGAAAATTTATTACTTCATTGACTTTATACAATTAATACTTATATGAAAATTTATGACTTCATAGACTTCATACATTTAGTACTTATATGAAAATTTATTACTTCATAGACTTTATACAATTAATACTTATATGAAAATTTATTACTTCATAGACTTTATACATTTAGTACTTATATGAAAATTTATTACTTCATAGACTTTATACAATTAATACTTATATGAAAATTTATTACTTCATAGACTTTATACATTTAGTACTTATATGAAAATTTATTACTTCATAGACTTTATACAATTAATACTTATATGAAAATTTATTACTTCATAGACTTTATACATTTACTACTTATATGAAAATTTATTACTTCATAGACTTTATACAATTAATACTTATATGAAAATTTATTACTTCATAGACTTTATACATTTAATACTTATATGAAAATTTATTACTTCATAGACTTTATACTTTAATACTTATATGAAAATTTATTACTTCATAGACTTTATACATTTAATACTTATATGAAAAATTATTACTTCATAGACCTTATACATTTAATACTTATATGAAAATTTATTACTTCATAGACTTTATACAATTAATACTTATATGAAAATTTATTACTTCATAGACTTTATACAATTAATACTTATATGAAAATTTATTACTTCATAGGCTTTATAAAATTAATACTTATATGAAAATTTATTACTTTATAGGCTTTATACAATTAATACTTATATGAAAATTTATTACTTCATAGACTTTATACAATTAATACTTATATGAAAATTTATTACTTCATAGGCTTTATACAATTAATACTTATATGAAAATTTATTACTTCATAGACTTTATACAATTAATACTTATATGAAAATTTATTACTTCATAGGCTTTATACAATTAATACTTATATGAAAATTTATTACTTCATAGACTTTATACATTTACTACTTATATGAAAATTTATTACTTCATACACTTTATACAAATAATACTTATATGAAAATTTATTACTTCATAGACTTTATAAAATTAATACTTATATGAAAATTTATTACTTCATAGACTTTATACATTTAATACTTATATGAAAATTTATTACTTCATAGACTTTATACATTTAATACTTATATGAAAATTTATTACTTCATAGACTTTATACTTTAATACTTATATGAAAATTTATTACTTCATAGACTTTATACATTTAATACTTATATGAAAATTTATTACTTCATAGACCTTATACATTTAATATTTATATGAAAATTTATTACTTCATAGACTTTATACAATTAATACTTATATGAAAATTTATTACTTCATAGACTTTATACATTTAATACTTATATGAAAATTTATTACTTCATAGACTTTATATTTTTTATACTTATATAAAAATTTATTACTTCATAGACTTTATATTTTGCTTCATAGACTTTATACATTTAATACTTATATGAAAATTTATTACTTCATAGACTTTATACAATTAATACTTATATGAAAATTTATTACTTCATAGGCTTTATACAATTAATACTTATATGAAAATTTATTACTTCATAGACTTTATACATTTACTACTTATATGAAAATTTATTACTTCATACACTTTATACAAATAATACTTATATGAAAATTTATTACTTCATAGACTTTATAAAATTAATACTTATATGAAAATTTATTACTTCATAGACTTTATACATTTAATACTTATATGAAAATTTATTACTTCATAGACTTTATACATTTAATACTTATATGAAAATGTATTACTTCATAGACTTTATACTTTAATACTTATATGAAAATTTATTACTTCATAGACTTTATACATTTAATACTTATATGAAAATTTATTACTTCATAGACCTTATACATTTAATATTTATATGAAAATTTATTACTTCATAGACTTTATACAATTAATACTTATATGAAAATTTATTACTTCATAGACTTTATACATTTAATACTTATATGAAAATTTATTACTTCATAGACTTTATATTTTTTATACTTATATAAAAATTTATTACTTCATAGACTTTATATTTTGCTTCATAGACTTTATACATTTAATACTTATATGAAAATTTATTACTTCATAGACTTTATACATTTAATACTTATATGAAAATTTATTACTTCATAGACTTTATACAATTAATACTTATATGAAAATTTATGACTTCATAGACTTTATACATTTAGTACTTATATGAAAATTTATTACTTCATAGACTTTATACAATTAATACTTATATGAAAATTTATTACTTCATAGACTTTATACATTTAGTACTTATATGAAAATTTATTACTTCATAGACTTTATACAATTAATACTTATATGAAAATTTATTACTTCATAGACTTTATACATTTAGTACTTATATGAAAATTTATTACTTCATAGACTTTATACAATTAATACTTATATGAAAATTTATTACTTCATAGACTTTATACATTTACTACTTATATGAAAATTTATTACTTCATAGACTTTATACAATTAATACTTATATGAAAATTTATTACTTCATAGACTTTATACATTTAGTACTTATATGAAAATTTATTACTTCATAGACTTTATACAATTAATACTTATATGAAAATTTATTACTTCATAGACTTTATACATTTACTACTTATATGAAAATTTATTACTTCATAGACTTTATACAATTAATACTTATATGAAAATTTATTACTTCATAGACTTTATACATTTAATACTTATATGAAAATTTATTACTTCATAGACTTTATACTTTAATACTTATATGAAAATTTATTACTTCATAGACTTTATACAATTAATACTTATATGAAAATTTATTACTTCATAGACTTTATATTTTTTATACTTATATGAAAATTTATTACTTCATAGACTTTATATTTTTTATACTTATATAAAAATTTATTACTTCATAGACTTTATATTTTGCTTCATAGACTTTATACATTTAATACTTATATGAAAATTTATTACTTCATAGACTTTATACAATTAATACTTATATGAAAATTTATTACTTCATAGACTTTATACATTTAATACTTATATGAAAATTTATTACTTCATAGACTTTATATTTTTTATACTTATATAAAAATTTATTACTTCATAGACTTTATATTTTGCTTCGTAGACTTTATACATTTAATACTTATATGAAAATTTATTACTTCATAGACTTTATACATTTAATACTTATATGAAAATTTATTACTTCATAGACTTTATACATTTAATACTTATATGAAAATTTATTACTTCATAGACTTTATACAATTAATACTTATATGAAAATTTATTACTTCATACACTTTATACATTTACTACTTATATGAAAATTTATTACTTCATAGACTTTATACAATTAATACTTATATGAAAATTTATTACTTCATAGACTTTATACATTTACTACTTATATGAAAATTTATTACTTCATAGACTTTATACAATTAATACTTATATGAAAATTTATTACTTCATATACTTTATACATTTAATACTTATATGAAAATTTATTACTTCATAGACTTTATACTTTAATACTTATATGAAAATTTATTACTTCATAGACTTTATATTTTTTATACTTATATAAAAATTTATTACTTCATAGACTTTATATTTTGCTTCATAGACTTTATACATTTAATACTTATATGAAAATTTATTACTTCATAGACTTTATACATTTAATACTTATATGAAAATTTATTACTTCATAGACTTTATACAATTAATACTTATATGAAAATTTATTACTTCATAGACTTTATACATTTAATACTTATATGAAAATTTATTACTTCATAGACCTTATACATTTAATATTTATATGAAAATTTATTACTTCATAGACTTTATACAATTAATACTTATATGAAAATTTATTACTTCATATACTTTATACATTTAATACTTATATGAAAATTTATTACTTCATAGACTTTATACTTTAATACTTATATGAAAATTTATTACTTCATAGACTTTATATTTTTTATACTTATATAAAAATTTATTACTTCATAGACTTTATATTTTGCTTCATAGACTTTATACATTTAATACTTATATGAAAATTTATTACTTCATAGACTTTATACATTTAATACTTATATGAAAATTTATTACTTCATAGACTTTATACAATTAATACTTATATGAAAATTTATTACTTCATAGACTTTATACATTTAATACTTATATGAAAATTTATTACTTCATAGACTTTATATTTTTTATACTTATATAAAAATTTATTACATCATAGACTTTATATTTTGCTTCATAGACTTTATACATTTAATACTTATATGAAAATTTATTACTTCATAGACTTTATACATTTAATACTTATATGAAAATTTATTACTTCATAGACTTTATACAATTAATACTTATATGAAAATTTATGACTTCATAGACTTTATACATTTAGTACTTATATGAAAATTTATTACTTCATAGACTTTATACAATTAATATTTATATGAAAATTTATTACTTCATAGACTTTATACATTTAGTACTTATATGAAAATTTATTACTTCATAGACTTTATACATTTAATACTTATATGAAAATTTATTACTTCATAGACTTTATACAATTAATACTTATATGAAAATTTATTACTTCATACACTTTATACATTTACTACTTATATGAAAATTTATTACTTCATAGACTTTATACAATTAATACTTATATGAAAATTTATTACTTCATAGACTTTATACATTTACTACTTATATGAAAATTTATTACTTCATAGACTTTATACAATTAATACTTATATGAAAATTTATTACTTCATAGACTTTATACATTTAATACTTATATGAAAATTTATTACTTCATAGACTTTATACTTTAATACTTATATGAAAATTTATTACTTCATAGACTTTATACATTTAATACTTATATGAAAATTTATTACTTCATAGACCTTATACATTTAATATTTATATGAAAATTTATTACTTCATAGACTTTATACAATTAATACTTATATGAAAATTTATTACTTCATAG
The DNA here is from genome assembly GCF_042242935.1 of Bactrocera oleae. Lineage (NCBI taxonomy): Eukaryota > Metazoa > Arthropoda > Insecta > Diptera > Tephritidae > Bactrocera > Bactrocera oleae. The sequence continues at coordinate 2,664,772 of NW_027212752.1, read as the reverse complement.
ACTTTATACATTTAATACTTATATGAAAATTTATTACTTCATAGACCTTATACATTTAATATTTATATGAAAATTTATTACTTCATAGACTTTATACAATTAATACTTATATGAAAATTTATTACTTCATAGACTTTATACAATTAATACTTATATGAAAATTTATTACTTCATAGACTTTATACATTTAGTACTTATATGAAAATTTATTACTTCATAGACTTTATACAATTTATACTTATATGAAAATTTATTACTTCATAGACTTTATACATTTAGTACTTATATGAAAATTTATTACTTCATAGACTTTATACAATTAATACTTATATGAAAATTTATTACTTCATAGACTTTATACATTTACTACTTATATGAAAATTTATTACTTCATAGACTTTATACAATTAATACTTATATGAAAATTTATTACTTCATAGACTTTATACATTTAATACTTATATGAAAATTTATTACTTCATAGACTTTATACTTTAATACTTATATGAAAATTTATTACTTCATAGACTTTATACATTTAATACTTATATGAAAATTTATTACTTCATAGACCTTATACATTTAATACTTATATGAAAATTTATTACTTCATAGACTTTATACAATTAATACTTATATGAAAATTTATTACTTCATAGACTTTATACAATTAATACTTATATGAAAATTTATTACTTCATAGGCTTTATAAAATTAATACTTATATGAAAATTTATTACTTTATAGGCTTTATACAATTAATACTTATATGAAAATTTATTACTTCATAGACTTTATACAATTAATACTTTTATGAAAATTTATTACTTCATAGGCTTTATACAATTAATACTTATATGAAAATTTATTACTTCATAGACTTTATACAATTAATACTTATATGAAAATTTATTACTTCATAGGCTTTATACAATTAATACTTATATGAAAATTTATTACTTCATAGACTTTATACATTTACTACTTATATGAAAATTTATTACTTCATACACTTTATACAATTAATACTTATATGAAAATTTATTACTTCATAGACTTTATAAAATTAATACTTATATGAAAATTTATTACTTCATAGACTTTATACATTTAATACTTATATGAAAATTTATTACTTCATAGACTTTATACATTTAATACTTATATGAAAATTTATTACTTCATAGACTTTATACTTTAATACTTATATGAAAATTTATTACTTCATAGACTTTATACATTTAATACTTATATGAAAATTTATTACTTCATAGACCTTATACATTTAATATTTATATGAAAATTTATTACTTCATAGACTTTATACAATTAATACTTATATGAAAATTTATTACTTCATAGACTTTATACATTTAATACTTATATGAAAATTTATTACTTCATAGACTTTATATTTTTTATACTTATATAAAAATTTATTACTTCATAGACTTTATATTTTGCTTCATAGACTTTATACATTTAATACTTATATGAAAATTTATTACTTCATAGACTTTATACATTTAATACTTATATGAAAATTTATTACTTCATAGACTTTATACAATTAATACTTATATGAAAATTTATGACTTCATAGACTTTATACATTTAGTACTTATATGAAAATTTATTACTTCATAGACTTTATACAATTATTACTTATATGAAAATTTATTACTTCATAGACTTTATACATTTAGTACTTATATGAAAATTTATTACTTCATAGACTTTATACAATTAATACTTATATGAAAATTTATTACTTCATAGACTTTATACATTTAGTACTTATATGAAAATTTATTACTTCATAGACTTTATACAATTAATACTTATATGAAAATTTATTACTTCATAGACTTTATACATTTACTACTTATATGAAAATTTATTACTTCATAGACTTTATACAATTAATACTTATATGAAAATTTATTACTTCATAGACTTTATACATTTAGAACTTATATGAAAATTTATTACTTCATAGTCTTTATACAATTAATACTTATATGAAAATTTATTACTTCATAGACTTTATACATTTACTACTTATATGAAAATTTATTACTTCATAGACTTTATACAATTAATACTTATATGAAAATTTATTACTTCATAGACTTTATACAATTAATACTTATATGAAAATTTATTACTTCATAGACTTTATACTTTAATACTTATATGAAAATTTATTACTTCATAGACTTTATACATTTAATACTTATATGAAAATTTATTACTTCATAGACCTTATACATTTAATACTTATATGAAAATTTATTACTTCATAGACTTTATACAATTAATACTTATATGAAAATTTATTACTTCATAGACTTTATACAATTAATACTTATATGAAAATTTATTACTTCATAGGCTTTATAAAATTAATACTTATATGAAAATTTATTACTTTATAGGCTTTATACAATTAATACTTATATGAAAATTTATTACTTCATAGACTTTATACAATTAATACTTATATGAAAATTTATTACTTCATAGGCTTTATACAATTAATACTTATATGAAAATTTATTACTTCATAGACTTTATACAATTAATACTTATATGAAAATTTATTACTTCATAGGCTTTATAAAATTAATACTTATATGAAAATTTATTACTTTATAGGCTTTATACAATTAATACTTATATGAAAATTTATTACTTCATAGACTTTATACAATTAATACTTATATGAAAATTTATTACTTCATAGGCTTTATACAATTAATACTTATATGAAAATTTATTACTTCATAGACTTTATACAATTAATACTTATATGAAAATTTATTACTTCATAGGCTTTATACAATTAATACTTATATGAAAATTTATTACTTCATAGACTTTATACATTTAGTACTTATATGAAAATTTATTACTTCATAGACTTTATACAATTAATACTTATATGAAAATTTATTACTTCATAGACTTTATACATTTAGTACTTATATGAAAATTTATTACTTCATAGACTTTATACAATTAATACTTATATGAAAATTTATTACTTCATAGACTTTATACATTTAGTACTTATATGAAAATTTATTACTTCATAGGCTTTATACAATTAATACTTATATGAAAATTTATTACTTCATAGACTTTATACATTTACTACTTATATGAAAATTTATTACTTCATACACTTTATACAATTAATACTTATATGAAAATTTATTACTTCATAGGCTTTATAAAATTAATACTTATATGAAAATTTATTACTTTATAGGCTTTATACAATTAATACTTATATGAAAATTTATTACTTCATAGACTTTATACAATTAATACTTATATGAAAATTTATTACTTCATAGGCTTTATACAATTAATACTTATATGAAAATTTATTACTTCATAGACTTTATACAATTAATACTTATATGAAAATTTATTACTTCATAGGCTTTATACAATTAATACTTATATGAAAATTTATTACTTCATAGACTTTATACATTTAGTACTTATATGAAAATTTATTACTTCATAGACTTTATACAATTAATACTTATATGAAAATTTATTACTTCATAGACTTTATACATTTAGTACTTATATGAAAATTTATTACTTCATAGACTTTATACAATTAATACTTATATGAAAATTTATTACTTCATAGACTTTATACATTTAGTACTTATATGAAAATTTATTACTTCATAGACTTTATACAATTTATACTTATATGAAAATTTATTACTTCATAGACTTTATACATTTAGTACTTATATGAAAATTTATTACTTCATAGACTTTATACAATTAATACTTATATGAAAATTTATTACTTCATAGACTTTATACATTTACTACTTATATGAAAATTTATTACTTCATAGACTTTATACAATTAATACTTATATGAAAATTTATTACTTCATAGACTTTATACATTTAATACTTATATGAAAATTTATTACTTCATAGACTTTATACTTTAATACTTATATGAAAATTTATTACTTCATAGACTTTATACATTTAATACTTATATGAAAATTTATTACTTCATAGACCTTATACATTTAATACTTATATGAAAATTTATTACTTCATAGACTTTATACAATTAATACTTATATGAAAATTTATTACTTCATAGACTTTATACAATTAATACTTATATGAAAATTTATTACTTCATAGGCTTTATAAAATTAATACTTATATGAAAATTTATTACTTTATAGGCTTTATACAATTAATACTTATATGAAAATTTATTACTTCATAGACTTTATACAATTAATACTTATATGAAAATTTATTACTTCATAGGCTTTATACAATTAATACTTATATGAAAATTTATTACTTCATAGACTTTATACAATTAATACTTATATGAAAATTTATTACTTCATAGGCTTTATACAATTAATACTTATATGAAAATTTATTACTTCATAGACTTTATACATTTACTACTTATATGAAAATTTATTACTTCATACACTTTATACAATTAATACTTATATGAAAATTTATTACTTCATAGACTTTATAAAATTAATACTTATATGAAAATTTATTACTTCATAGACTTTATACATTTAATACTTATATGAAAATTTATTACTTCATAGACTTTATACATTTAATACTTATATGAAAATTTATTACTTCATAGACTTTATACTTTAATACTTATATGAAAATTTATTACTTCATAGACTTTATACATTTAATACTTATATGAAAATTTATTACTTCATAGACCTTATACATTTAATATTTATATGAAAATTTATTACTTCATAGACTTTATACAATTAATACTTATATGAAAATTTATTACTTCATAGACTTTATACATTTAATACTTATATGAAAATTTATTACTTCATAGACTTTATATTTTTTATACTTATATAAAAATTTATTACTTCATAGACTTTATATTTTGCTTCATAGACTTTATACATTTAATACTTATATGAAAATTTATTACTTCATAGACTTTATATATTTAATACTTATATGAAAATTTATTACTTCATAGACTTTATACAATTAATACTTATATGAAAATTTATGACTTCATAGACTTTATACATTTAGTACTTATATGAAAATTTATTACTTCATAGACTTTATACAATTATTACTTATATGAAAATTTATTACTTCATAGACTTTATACATTTAGTACTTATATGAAAATTTATTACTTCATAGACTTTATACAATTAATACTTATATGAAAATTTATTACTTCATAGACTTTATACATTTAGTACTTATATGAAAATTTATTACTTCATAGACTTTATACAATTAATACTTATATGAAAATTTATTACTTCATAGACTTTATACATTTACTACTTATATGAAAATTTATTACTTCATAGACTTTATACAATTAATACTTATATGAAAATTTATTACTTCATAGACTTTATACATTTAGAACTTATATGAAAATTTATTACTTCATAGTCTTTATACAATTAATACTTATATGAAAATTTATTACTTCATAGACTTTATACATTTACTACTTATATGAAAATTTATTACTTCATAGACTTTATACAATTAATACTTATATGAAAATTTATTACTTCATAGACTTTATACAATTAATACTTATATGAAAATTTATTACTTCATAGACTTTATACTTTAATACTTATATGAAAATTTATTACTTCATAGACTTTATACATTTAATACTTATATGAAAATTTATTACTTCATAGACCTTATACATTTAATACTTATATGAAAATTTATTACTTCATAGACTTTATACAATTAATACTTATATGAAAATTTATTACTTCATAGACTTTATACAATTAATACTTATATGAAAATTTATTACTTCATAGGCTTTATAAAATTAATACTTATATGAAAATTTATTACTTTATAGGCTTTATACAATTAATACTTATATGAAAATTTATTACTTCATAGACTTTATACAATTAATACTTATATGAAAATTTATTACTTCATAGGCTTTATACAATTAATACTTATATGAAAATTTATTACTTCATAGACTTTATACAATTAATACTTATATGAAAATTTATTACTTCATAGGCTTTATACAATTAATACTTATATGAAAATTTATTACTTCATAGACTTTATACATTTACTACTTATATGAAAATTTATTACTTCATACACTTTATACAATTAATACTTATATGAAAATTTATTACTTCATAGACTTTATTAAATTAATACTTGAATGAAAATTTATTACTTCATAGACTTTATACAATTAATACTTATATGAAAATTTATTACTTCATAGACTTTATACATTTAATACTTATATGAAAATTTATTACTTCATAGACTTTATATTTTTTATACTTATATAAAAATTTATTACTTCATAGACTTTATATTTTGCTTCATAGACTTTATACAATTAATACTTATATGAAAATTTATTACTTCATAGACTTTATACAATTAATACTTATATGAAAATTTATTACTTCATAGAATTTATACATTTAGTACTTATATGAAAATTTATTACTTCATAGACTTTATACAATTAATACTTATATGAAAATGTATTACTTCATAGACTTTATACAATTAGTACTTATATGAAAATTTATTACTTCATAGACCTTATACATTTAATACTTATATGAAAATTTATTACTTCATAGACTTTATACAATTAATACTTATATGAAAATTTATTACTTCATAGACTTTATACATTTACTACTTATATGAAAATTTATTACTTCATAGACTTTATACAATTAATACTTATATGAAAATTTATTACTTCATAGACTTTATACATTTAATACTTATATGAAAATTTATTACTTCATAGATTTTATACTTTAATACTTATATGAAAATTTATTACTTCATAGACTTTATACATTTAATACTTATATGAAAATTTATTACTTCATAGACCTTATACATTTAATACTTATATGAAAATTTATTACTTCATAGACTTTATACAATTAATACTTATATGAAAATTTATTACTTCATAGAATTTATACATTTAGTACTTATATGAAAATTTATTACTTCATAGACTTTATACAATTAATACTTATATGAAAATTTATTACTTCATAGACTTTATACAATTAATACTTATATGAAAATTTATTACTTCATAGACTTTATACATTTAATACTTATATGAAAATTTATTACTTCATAGACTTTATACATTTAATACTTATATGAAAATTTATTACTTCATAGACTTTATACAATTAATACTTATATGAAAATTTATTACTTCATAGACTTTATACATTTAGTACTTATATGAAAATTTATTACTTCATAGACTTTATACAATTAATACTTATATGAAAATTTATTACTTCATAGACTTTATACAATTAATACTTATATGAAAATTTATTACTTCATAGACTTTATACAATTAATACTTATATGAAAATTTATTACTTCATAGACTTTATACAATTAATACTTATATGAAAATTTATTACTTCATAGACTTTATACATTTAATACTTATATGAAAATTTATTACTTCATAGACTTTATATTTTTTATACTTATATAAAAATTTATTACTTCATAGACTTTATATTTTGCTTCATAGACTTTATACATTTAATACTTATATGAAAATTTATTACCTCATAGACTTTATACATTTAATACTTATATGAAAATTTATTACTTCATAGACTTTATACTTTAATACTTATATGAAAATTTATTACTTCATAGACTTTATACATTTAATACTTATATGAAAATTTATTACTTCATAGACTTTATACAATTAATACTTATATGAAAATTGATTACTTCATAGGCTTTATACAATTAATACTTATATGAAAATTTATTACTTCATAGACTTTATAAATTTACTACTTATATGTATATAATCTTATTCCAACCTCTTGGAATTAAATCACACTCACCACTTCCTTTGTGTTAAAAATGCAACAGTTTTATTAATTTTTTGTTTTGAAATATTAAACGCCACTCAATAAAACCAAAACACTTGCGACGCAGCGCAAAGAAAATGTATAAAAAAATGTAAATGTGCACAGAGAAAAAATGGATTGTCCGGCTCAGGTCCGCTGATGTATTATATTGCGACGGGAATACAACGTTGACGAGGTGTCCGCTTCGACTTCGATACGCAAAAGAGTCCCGCCGCTTCGAGTGTCCGTGGTTTTTGTTGATGGTTGGTGGGGTGATCGCCTGGTGTGTTGTGTATCCTGGGTGGTAGTGTCGTTGTGTGAGGTGTATGTTGCGTGAGGTGAGGTGGTGAATGTTGCGAGAGGTGATGTGGTGAATGTTGCGTGTCAGTGATGTGTGAGGTGTGTTGGTGTAGGTTTTCGGGACGACGTAGGCTCATTTAGCCATCCCGGCCCCCCTAGGCGAATATTAGCCTAGCAGACGCTGAAGTTGTTGCAGCGTGTAGACGACGCTGCTCAGCCCAGTGGCACGGCGGGGTTGTGGCCTAAGCTGACTACGGCGCGTAATTGCGTCGTGGCGTGGGCGCCAGGAACGTGGCTCCGGAGGGGGTGCCGATCGGCGGGGTCGTGCTGATGCCTGCCTTGGGAGTCGCCTGACTACGCCGCGGCGATGGGAGGCAGTTAGTCGACCATTGTCGCGCCTCGCGGTACGGTGAAGGAGTGTGTGATGTTGCTCACCGCACATCTGACAAAGCCCCCTTGACTCACATGCGGTTGTTGCATGGGTGTGCGCCAGACAATTCAGGCAGTGTCCATGTGCCTGGGCGATTTGCTGTCGTTGGACTGGTGGCATCTTTAAATATGCCGCAATGTTGCAACCGGTGTGGGCGACGACATAGCGGGCATCGGAGGCGGTGCTGCTCCGCGGACAGCGATGTTGACGGGGGTAGTGGCCGCGTGCCACTACTTGGCGCGATTGGAGGGGCTGTGGTAGCCGTAGTTCGGGGTGCAGGATTTGCCCCAGGGCGTGGCACATTAACGGCCGAACGTATTGCTGGCGTTGGTGTTGGTGCATTTCCGTCCATAATGATCTATATGGGAAAAAAGTTATTTAGATTATAAGTTTGTCGCATGCTTGTGTTGGAAATTTGGGCCACGTTAAGTGGCATAAATGGGTCGTTTGTTCGACCGACCTTTTACCGGATTTAGGTTTTTTTTTGATTTATTAATTTTAGCGGTTTTTGGTTATTATCGGGTTATTATTTACGTTTGTTCGGTATTATCGGCTGTGGGTAAAAAGCATAGCTTTACGAGCGGTCTAGTTAGTGTTCCGGTTTGCGTACGGAGATCGACTACTCGGATGTGACCGTCGGAACCATGGTGAAGGTTTTCTATGCGGCCAAGCCGCCATTCGGTAGGGGGGAGACAATCATCGTGTACTAGCACGCAATCTCCAAGCTTCGGCGCCTTTTCTGGAGCTTTCCAGCGGTACCTCTTGTGGAGGTCCTTTAGATAATCTTCTTTCCATCGGCGGCTAAAATTGTGATGGAGAATTTTGATTCTTTCCCATCGGTTTAATAAGGATAGCGACTCCACGTCTGGCTCAGGTATGGCCAGAATGGGTGCTCCTTTGAGAAAATGCCCAGGAGTTAGGGCGGTGAAATCGGAGGGATCTTGCGAGAGGATTGTGATTGGCCGTGAATTGAGTACGGCTTCAATTCGAATTAATAAGGTCGAGAATTCTTCATAATTAAACTTGTAGTTTCCAGCTACTTTTTTGAAGTGGGATTTGAAGCTTTTTACAGCTGATTCCCATAAACCACCCATATGAGGAGCGCTTGGGGGGATAAACTGCCAATTAATGCCTTGGGGTGCGTACTTCTGTACAATCTCAGGTGAGACTTGTTTGATAAAGTCCACAAACTGTTTCTCAGTGGCTCTTTTGGCTCCAATAAACGTTTTGCCGTTGTCACTCATTATTTTTGAGGGAAAACCACGCCGTCCGACGAAGCGAGCGAATGCCGCGAGAAAAGCCTCTGTCGTCAGATTTGTACATAGCTCAAGGTGAACAGCTTTTGTCGTAAAACAAACAAAAACTGCCACATAGCCTTTCATTAAAGTGGGAGATCTTAACATTGAAGCCTTTATCTGGAAAGGCCCGGCAAAATCGACACCTGTTGTTGTGAAGGGCAGAGCAAAATTGCAGCGTTCAGGTGGAAGTGCTGCCATTATCTGCGTTCGCATTTTTTGCTTGTACGTTGTGCAAACTTTGCACATGTAAATGCACTTCTTTATTTGAGGCTTAAGTCGGGGAATATAAAACTCTTGGCGGACTATTTGTTGCATGAGGCGGTGCTCGGCGTGTAGCATCAGTATGTGGACATAATGCAGATATAATGTGGCAAGCCGTGCTTTTTCTGGTATGATTATGGGGTGTCGTTCGTTGTATGTCAGGCTAGAGTTGACAAGCCGACCATTCGCACGAAGCAAACCCTTTGTGTCCAGAAATGGATTTAATACTAAAAGTGAGCTCTTTTTATCGATTGGCTTCGAATCTTTTAGCAATGATATTTCTCGGCTGAAGTAGCGCGCTTGAGTAGATGCGATAAGAGCGCCTTTTGCTTTTTGTAAGTGAAGGTGCGTTAATGTATCGCATTGGGGGTATATTGGAGGTGTTCCGGTAACTTTAGTTTTGAGCTGCTCTATAAATTTGATCATGTAGGCAACTACTCTGAGGGCTCGGGGGAACGATGAGAATCGCTCAAGGATGTCAGTATCATCCGATGTTGCATGAAAAGAGTCGATTTTTCGACTTTCTGGGGCAATTATATTGCGCATGGGCGCTTGTGGCCAAGAATCGGGAGATTCTGTTAACCAGCGGGGGCCATTCCACCAGAGTGTGTTGGTGGCAAGATGCAGGGGTTTGCACCCTCTTGTACCTAGATCAGCAGGATTATCAGCACTGGCCACATGTCGCCAAGTGGCTGATCCTACTAGGTCAAGGATTTGAGACGTTCGATTGGAAATATACGTCTTCCATGCATGTGGTGGTTTTTCTAACCATGCTAATACGATTTCGGAATCGGACCATAGATATAATTTATATTGTGCCATGTTTAAATGCGTTTGTATAATGGACACTAGTTTGGCTAGTAATAGCGCTCCACATAGTTCAAGTCGTGGTAGACTTATTGTTTTTAGCGGAGCTACTTTTGCTTTTGCTACTAGTAAGTGGCTTGTGGTCGCAGTGTCGCTTTGTGTGCGAACATATATAGTTGCGCAATATGCCTTTTCAGAAGCGTCACAGAAGCCGTGTAGTTCGACTTTGTGCTCTGGGGCATAATTTACCCATCGTGGGATTTGTATCTGTGAGATATCGTTTAGATTGTTTGCAAACTGGGACCACTTTTCTAAACGAAGTGGTTTTACTTGTTCGTCCCAGTCGGTTCCATCTAGCCATAATTCTTGTATTAGAATTTTGGCTTGTATCATAACTGGCGAAAGCCATCCTGCGGGGTCGAAAAGTTTCGCCACAGAGGATAGAATTTGTCGCTTCGTTATGGCGGATAATGCAGATATTGACTCTGTAGTGTATGAAAACTGGTCAGATATCGCATTCCATTGGATCCCCAGAGTTTTTGTTGTACTTTCCTTTTCGAATTTAAGGAAATTAGTATCTAACAAATTTTCATTTGGTATATTTTTTAGAATGTTAGGGTGGTTCGCCGTTATTTTTTTCAACGGAAACCCTGCGGTATTGAGGGCCTTTACCACTTGTGATAGTGACTCGTATGCTTGTGGAAGACTGTGACTCCCAGACAGGATATCGTCTACATACGTTTGAGTTTTTAACACCTGGGTAGCCAGAGGAAATTCTGACTTGGTGTTTTCTGCCAATTCGTGCAGTGTTCGAATGGCTAAATATGGAGCACAGTTGACGCCAAAGGTAACTGTTTTCAATTTATAGTCGCGGAGTGGACTATTGGGAGATTTTCGGAAAATAATTCGCTGAAAATCTTGATCGTCTTTATGTACGACTATTTGTCTATACATTTTTTCGACGTCTCCGTTAAATACGTATTTGAATATACGCCAATTTAAAATGAGTAGCATTAAATCTGGTTGGAGCGTGGGTCCCGTAAATAGAATATCATTTAGGGAATTCCCCGAGCTAGTAGATCTTGATGCATTAAAGACAACTCTTACTTTAGTTGTTTTTTTGTCTGGCTTTACTACTGCGTGATGAGGCAAGTAAAATGAGTAATATTTGCCATTTACGATTTTTTCGCATGGGCTTACTTCCTCCATGTGGTCTAAATGGAGGTATTCTTCCAACACGCCATCGTATTCTGGCTTAAGCTCACCTTTTTTAAGTAAGTTTTTTTCCATACTTAAAAACTGCTGTATAGCAGAGGTGCGAGAGTGACCTAAGGCGATTGTGTTGGGAAATTGTTGTTTTAGTGGTAGTCGTACGACATACCGACCATTATCGGATCTAGTAGTTGTGGCTTTGTAAAAGTCTTCACAATACTGATCTTCAGGGGTTGTGATTGATATGGGGGGGAGTTCTTCTAACTCCCAAAATTTTTTCAATTGTGAATTGAGGTATTCGTTTGAGATTTCCTCAACCTGAGTGGTCATGGTGGTAACTGGTTCCGAAACTAGTCCACTTAGGATCCACCCAAAAATAGTATTTTGTGCCAGAAGTGTATTTGAAATTTTCTCAATACCTTCGAGTATAATCTGTGGTATGAGATCGCTTCCTAATAGAAGGTCTATTTGAGCGGGAGTGTTGCAGTTGGGATCTGCTAGCTTTAGGTGTGAAACCTTTTGCCAATGATTGCTATTTATGTGATAGCTTGGAAGCATATTTGTAAGTTGCGGTAAGACTATAGTTTCTGCTTGTATGTGCTTATCCGCTTGGGGGGAAATTAAGGTAATGGAGCAGATTTTATTAGAGTTTTGAACTACTTTTCCGCCCATTCCTGTAATTTCAAAATTGGCTAGTTTTGTTGGCAGTTGAAGCCTATTTTGAGCCCTAGACGCTATGAAGGATCGTTGTGATCCTTGGTCTATTAAGGCCCTAAGTTTAAACAGTTCTCCTCGGTGTTCGATGGAGACGACTGCTGTGGGTAGTAGTACTCTACTTTGATTTTCGCTGTGTAGCGTTTGGGTTTTTAATGCCTTTGAGCAGCATGGTGCTTCTTGGCAATTTTCGGGATCTCGCACTTCGGGATTTGCTGTTGCAACTAAACCCGTGGCTCTTTTTGTATTTGCGCTGTTTGGGGGTGAGCTGGAAAATGTGCTGTAATGCAGCATTGAATGATGTCGTTTATGACAATAAACGCAATTAAATTTGCTTTCGCACTCTTTAAGTGTATGTGCATGTGATAGGCAATTTGTACAAAGTCTTTTCGTTTTTATAAAATTGTTTCGATCGAAAATATTCATCTTTTTGAATCTCTCGCAAGATTTGAGCTTATGCCCTCCTGTACATAGTTCGCATGACGTTTGCTTGTACTGTTCGGATGTGAACTGTGGAAGCTTCTATTTAGGTCATGTTGAACGGGTTTCGTTCTGACCATTTTTTTATCTACCCTTTCTGCGATTTCATATTGGGTAGTTAGAAAATCTTTCATTTGTTGCCACGTGGGGCATTTTCTTCGTGATGAGAGCGATTGTTCCCATAGAAGTAATGATTTTTCTGGTAATGCGGCAGTGCATATGTTTACCAGTATTGGATCCCAGCTGTCTGTGGGAATATTTTGTGTCGATAAAACCGACAAACAATTTGAAACAGTGGATTGAAGTTTGATAAATTCTTCACTAGTTTCCCTTTGAATTTTTGGCAAGTTCATTAATATCGATATTTGTTTATCGACCAATATTCTTTCGTTTTCGAATCTTGATTTAAGAGCTTCCCAAGCCAGATTGAAATTATCGTCATTTAGTGCGAACTGTTTTACTATGACGCCTGCTTGACCTTTTGTTTTGTATCGGAGGTGATACAATTTTTGCGCATTTGTTAATTTTGGGTGGTTTATGTAAACGGCTGTAAACATGTCCCGGAAGGACGGCCATTGTTCATAACCACCATGAAATATTTCTGTATCACATGTGGGCACCTTGAGATGTATGCCTGAACTTGCCTCATGACTTTGTACTTGTGGCAGCTCTACTCGCTGATTTGGAGTAGGTGCAATTGCTTTTATTAGCTTAAGTTGATCGAAAATCATTGCTTTAGTTTCTTCGAATTGGTCTAAGCAGTTTTCGTATTTTGCGTAAGCCGAAGATTTGAAATTTTCGGGTAGATCTGAGTCGTCAGATTCTACAATTGCGTCATATGCCGCTTGGAGACGTGACCAAAAATTGTCAAGATTGTCTTTTTTGATTTCTAATACCGATTCAGAATTATCCTGAATCGGCGAAGATGAGAATCTAGTGCAGTATCTTATTAAACTGTCACTTTCCGAAATGAATTTTGTGTAAGAAATGTCTCTACCCCTTTTTTGTTTTGTCGCACCTTGTTTGGAGCGTGTAGCTTCTGCAGGTGTGCATGGACTTTTTTCGTCCGAAATCATTTTTGGTACTTTTAGAGACTGTGTTGTTTTTGAATCTTTTGAGTCTGAGCTCATTTAGAAATTGTATGAAATAAATTAAAAATTCCTCAGTGTCGACTGATGGATAATTCAGAAAATATCTTCGTATATACTCGTATAAATGTGTGAACGAAAGCTATTGTTAGTGAATAGAGTTTTTCACTTCGAACCAAATTAATATTAATTTCCGTATATACTTGTATGTATAACCGAAAAAAATTTTTTTTTTTTTTGTTGATTAGCGCTCTTAATTTCAAATAAATAACTGAAATTCCCGGATTTAGTTGTTATAGATACCGGTTCGTATTTATTTTTAATTTAATTTTATTTACCAATTTATTGAATAAATTTTTTATCTAATTTATTTTTTATTTTTTGATGTCCTTATTTAGGGGTATATAGGTATACCCTAATGCACGGACTTGTAGTTATGTATATATGTACTTGTGCAATTGAGAGCTCGTTGAAGAGATCAATGCACTTTGTACCTATGTTCTAGTAAGCACGAATTATTTGTGCTGAAAAATTTTGTACGCAATCCTGCTTGCTTGCTGCAAGGGGTATTGCGGGATATATGCCAAAGTGGACTTTGAATATAAATATAAATTTAGTTTGAACCAATATGTATGTATATTGTTCAAAATTTAGTATTATTTATATAAGATAGTATGATTTTTATTAAATAATCCGCGTTTTATTTACCGAACCGTATTTACCCTATGTACATATATAGGGTATATAAGTATAAGCGTATTGTATACTGTAAGTAATGCAAAAAAGCGAATCAAGTGTAATCGTAAAAGAGCGCGAGAGAGAAATTGGCAATAGCAGGTAATGTCGCAATTTTCAATAAGCACTGTATGTACGTATGTAAGGTTTTTATTGTATGTATAAATGATGTATAAGATATATACATATGTATGAAAAATACGATATGTTGTATACGATATTAATGATTAATATTTAATGTTTAGAATACATATGTATGTATACGTAACTATGCACTGTATATAATTTTACATATATAATTGTTATATATATGTTAGAAGTAAATGAAGTACTCCTTTTGGTACTTATATATATATATATATATTTTGTTTTTTTTTTTTTTCTTTTTTTTTTTTTCGTTTAACTTCGTTTATTGTACGCAATCCTGCTTACTGCTTAATTAAGCGTAAGGGGTATTGCCGGAAAAATTTGTAAGTATTGAAATACTTAAATTTGGGTTTTTTTTTGTTTTTTGTATATTGTGTTTGGATACACGAAAGTAAGCAGGTACAAGTAGTCAATTATTATATTATATATATATATATATACATCTATCGTATATATGTATGTGTATGACTGTACATATATATTACAATAAACGGTTTTTCGTTATTTGAACCCGCAATTAAAACCGGTAAGTTATACCAAATTGCCAACCGTTACCAAGATATTGAACGGTTTCTTTTGGTGTTTTATTACAGTATCTTGTATAAAATGTAAACTGTACTTCTCAATAAATATACATAAGTATGTTCATAAATATAAAAAGGGAATCGAATTGACTCACTTGATTTCCTCCAAGGGCTTTTGGGGAATTTATGTATATTTGTAATTACGTGTTTGTACGTCTACGTGTGCTTCTGCGTTTCTTCCAATTCCTGTCCTTTCCTTAGGATTTTGTGTGTGCTAGGTGTTGCTTTTTGTGGTGTTTTTTGTAACTCCGCGCCCGAATGTATATTTGTATATTATATTAAATTTGTTGTTAGGATCGCGCCCGTTTTGTTTTTATTGTTGTTATTTAAATGTAATTTAAGCTTTTATCTCTTTTTTTTTTTTTTTTTTTTTTTTTTTTTTTTTTTTGGTTTTAGTCACACCACTTTTTAGCCACTCTTTATTTTTTGTTGTCAATATGCACCTTTTGTATATTCAATTCACAATTCACAGCACTTTGGATGTTTTTTGTTTTTCCTTTTTGTTTGTTAAACACAGCACTGCGATTGTTCTTCTCTTTAGATAGCTATTTTTTTTTTTTTTTTTCTCTGTTCCACTCCACTTGCGTTTTGTTCACTTTATACATATAGCCTTTTTTTTTTTTTTTAAATGTTTTTTCCTTCCATAGTGCCTCTCACTATGGCTCGAAGGACCATATATAATCTTATTCCAACCTCTTGGAATTAAATCACACTCACCACTTCCTTTGTGTTAAAAATGCAACAGTTTTATTAATTTTTTGTTTTGAAATATTAAACGCCACTCAATAAAACCAAAACACTTGCGACGCAGCGCAAAGAAAATGTATAAAAAAATGTAAATGTGCACAGAGAAAAAATGGATTGTCCGGCTCAGGTCCGCTGATGTATTATATTGCGACGGGAATACAACGTTGACGAGGTGTCCGCTTCGACTTCGATACGCAAAAGAGTCCCGCCGCTTCGAGTGTCCGTGGTTTTTGTTGATGGTTGGTGGGGTGATCGCCTGGTGTGTTGTGTATCCTGGGTGGTAGTGTCGTTGTGTGAGGTGTATGTTGCGTGAGGTGAGGTGGTGAATGTTGCGAGAGGTGATGTGGTGAATGTTGCGTGTCAGTGATGTGTGAGGTGTGTTGGTGTAGGTTTTCGGGACGACGTAGGCTCATTTAGCCAATATGAAAATTTATTACTTCATAGACTTTATACAATTAATACTTATATGAAAATTTATTACTTCATAGACTTTATACATTTAATACTTATATGAAAATTTATTACTTCATAGACTTTATACATTTAATACTTATATGAAAATTTATTACTTCATAGACTTTATACAATTAATACTTATATGAAAATTTATTACTTCATAGACTTTATACATTTAGTACTTATATGAAAATTTATTACTTCATAGACTTTATACAATTAATACTTATATGAAAATTTATTACTTCATAGACTTTATACAATTAATACTTATATGAAAATTTATTACTTCATAGACTTTATACAATTAATACTTATATGAAAATTTATTACTTCATAGACTTTATACAATTAATACTTATATGAAAATTTATTACTTCATAGACTTTATACATTTAATACTTATATGAAAATTTATTACTTCATAGACTTTATATTTTTTATACTTATATAAAAATTTATTACTTCATAGACTTTATATTTTGCTTCATAGACTTTATACATTTAATACTTATATGAAAATTTATTACCTCATAGACTTTATACATTTAATACTTATATGAAAATTTATTACTTCATAGACTTTATACTTTAATACTTATATGAAAATTTATTACTTCATAGACTTTATACATTTAATACTTATATGAAAATTTATTACTTCATAGACTTTATACAATTAATACTTATATGAAAATTTATTACTTCATAGGCTTTATACAATTAATACTTATATGAAAATTTATTACTTCATAGACTTTATAAATTTACTACTTATATGAAAATTTATTACTTCATAGACTTTATACAATTAATACTTATATGAAAATTTATTACTTCATAGACTTTATACATTTAATACTTATATGAATATTTATTACTTCATAGACTTTATACAATTAATACTTATATGAAAATTTATTACTTCATAGACTTTATACAATTAATACTTATATGAAAATTTATTACTTCATAGACTTTATACAATTAATACTTATATGAAAATTTATTACTTCATAGACTTTATACATTTACTACTTATATGAAAATTTATTACTTTATAGGCTTTATACAATTAATACTTATATGAAAATTTATTACTTCATAGACTTTATACAATTAATACTTATATGAAAATTTATTACTTCATAGGCTTTATACAATTAATACTTATATGAAAATTTATTACTTCATAGACTTTATACATTTACTACTTATATGAAAATTTATTACTTCATACACTTTATACAATTAATACTTATATGAAAATTTATTACTTCATAGACTTTATAAAATTAATACTTATATGAAAATTTATTACTTCATAGACTTTATACATTTAATACTTATATGAAAATTTATTACTTCATAGACTTTATACATTTAATACTTATATGAAAATTTATTACTTCATAGACTTTATACAATTAATACTTATATGAAAATTTATTACTTCATAGACTTTATACATTTAGTACTTATATGAAAACTTATTACTTCATAGACTTTATACAATTAATACTTATATGAAAATTTATTACTTCATAGACTTTATACAATTAATACTTATATGAAAATTTATTACTTCATAGACTTTATACAATTAATACTTATATGAAAATTTATTACTTCATAGACTTTATATTTTTTATACTTATATGAAAATTTATTACTTCATAGACTTTATATTTTTTATACTTATATAAAAATTTATTACTTCATAGACTTTATATTTTGCTTCATAGACTTTATACATTTAATACTTATATGAAAATTTATTACTTCATAGACTTTATACAATTAATACTTATATGAAAATTTATTACTTCATAGACTTTATACATTTAATACTTATATGAAAATTTATTACTTCATAGACTTTATATTTTTTATACTTATATAAAAATTTATTACTTCATAGACTTTATATTTTGCTTCGTAGACTTTATACATTTAATACTTATATGAAAATTTATTACTTCATAGACTTTATACATTTAATACTTATATGAAAATTTATTAATTCATAGACTTTATACATTTAATACTTATATGAAAATTTATTACTTCATAGACTTTATACAATTAATACTTATATGAAAATTTATTACTTCATACACTTTATACATTTACTACTTATATGAAAATTTATTACTTCATAGACTTTATACAATTAATACTTATATGAAAATTTATTACTTCATAGACTTTATACATTTACTACTTATATGAAAATTTATTACTTCATAGACTTTATACAATTAATACTTATATGAAAATTTATTACTTCATAGACTTTATACATTTAATACTTATATGAAAATTTATTACTTCATAGACTTTATACTTTAATACTTATATGAAAATTTATTACTTCATAGACTTTATACATTTAATACTTATATGAAAATTTATTACTTCATAGACCTTATACATTTAATATTTATATGAAAATTTATTACTTCATAGACTTTATACAATTAATACTTATATGAAAATTTATTACTTCATAGACTTTATACATTTAATACTTATATGAAAATTTATTACTTCATAGACTTTATATTTTTTATACTTATATAAAAATTTATTACTTCATAGACTTTATATTTTGCTTCATAGACTTTATACATTTAATACTTATATGAAAATTTATTATTTCATAGACTTTATACATTTAATACTTATATGAAAATTTATTACTTCATAGACTTTATATTTTTTATACTTATATAAAAATTTATTACTTCATAGACTTTATATTTTGCTTCGTAGACTTTATACAATTAATACTTATATGAAAATTTATGACTTCATAGACTTTATACATTTAGTACTTATATGAAAATTTATTACTTCATAGACTTTATACAATTAATATTTATATGAAAATTTATTACTTCATAGACTTTATACATTTAGTACTTATATGAAAATTTATTACTTCATAGACTTTATACATTTAATACTTATATGAAAATTTATTACTTCATAGACTTTATACAATTAATACTTATATGAAAATTTATTACTTCATACACTTTATACATTTACTACTTATATGAAAATTTATTACTTCATAGACTTTATACAATTAATACTTATATGAAAATTTATTACTTCATAGACTTTATACATTTACTACTTATATGAAAATTTATTACTTCATAGACTTTATACAATTAATACTTATATGAAAATTTATTACTTCATAGACTTTATACATTTAATACTTATATGAAAATTTATTACTTCATAGACTTTATACTTTAATACTTATATGAAAATTTATTACTTCATAGACTTTATACATTTAATACTTATATGAAAATTTATTACTTCATAGACCTTATACATTTAATATTTATATGAAAATTTATTACTTCATAGACTTTATACAATTAATACTTATATGAAAATTTATTACTTCATAGACTTTATACATTTAATACTTATATGAAAATTTATTACTTCATAGACTTTATATTTTTTATACTTATATAAAAATTTATTACTTCATAGACTTTATATTTTGCTTCATAGACTTTATACATTTAATACTTATATGAAAATTTATTACTTCATAGACTTTATACATTTAATACTTATATGAAAATTTATTACTTCATAGACTTTATACAATTAATACTTATATGAAAATTTATGACTTCATAGACTTTATACATTTAGTACTTATATGAAAATTTATTACTTCATAGACTTTATACAATTAATACTTATATGAAAATTTATTACTTCATAGACTTTATACATTTAGTACTTATATGAAAATTTATTACTTCATAGACTTTATACAATTAATACTTATATGAAAATTTATTACTTCATAGACTTTATAGATTTAGTACTTATATGAAAATTTATTACTTCATAGACTTTATACAATTAATACTTATATGAAAATTTATTACTTCATAGACTTTATACATTTACTACTTATATGAAAATTTATTACTTCATAGACTTTATACAATTAATACTTATATGAAAATTTATTACTTCATAGACTTTATACATTTAATACTTATATGAAAATTTATTACTTCATAGACTTTATACTTTAATACTTATATGAAAATTTATTACTTCATAGACTTTATACATTTAATACTTATATGAAAATTTATTACTTCATAGACCTTATACATTTAATACTTATATGAAAATTTATTACTTCATAGACTTTATACAATTAATACTTATATGAAAATTTATTACTTCATAGACTTTATACAATTAATACTTATATGAAAATTTATTACTTCATAGGCTTTATAAAATTAATACTTATATGAAAATTTATTACTTTATAGGCTTTATACAATTAATACTTATATGAAAATTTATTACTTCATAGACTTTATACAATTAATACTTATATGAAAATTTATTACTTCATAGGCTTTATACAATTAATACTTATATGAAAATTTATTACTTCATAGACTTTATACAATTAATACTTATATGAAAATTTATTACTTCATAGGCTTTATACAATTAATACTTATATGAAAATTTATTACTTCATAGACTTTATACATTTACTACTTATATGAAAATTTATTACTTCATACACTTTATACAATTAATACTTATATGAAAATTTATTACTTCATAGACTTTATAAAATTAATACTTATATGAAAATTTATTACTTCATAGACTTTATACATTTAATACTTATATGAAAATTTATTACTTCATAGACTTTATACATTTAATACTTATATGAAAATTTATTACTTCATAGACTTTATACTTTAATACTTATATGAAAATTTATTACTTCATAGACTTTATACATTTAATACTTATATGAAAATTTATTACTTCATAGACCTTATACATTTAATATTTATATGAAAATTTATTACTTCATAGACTTTATACAATTAATACTTATATGAAAATTTATTACTTCATAGACTTTATACATTTAATACTTATATGAAAATTTATTACTTCATAGACTTTATATTTTTTATACTTATATAAAAATTTATTACTTCATAGACTTTATATTTTGCTTCATAGACTTTATACATTTAATACTTATATGAAAATTTATTACTTCATAGACTTTATACATTTAATACTTATATGAAAATTTATTACTTCATAGACTTTATACAATTAATACTTATATGAAAATTTATGACTTCATAGACTTTATACATTTAGTACTTATATGAAAATTTATTACTTCATAGACTTTATACAATTAATACTTATATGAAAATTTATTACTTCATAGACTTTATACATTTAGTACTTATATGAAAATTTATTACTTCATAGACTTTATACAATTAATACTTATATGAAAATTTATTACTTCATAGACTTTATACATTTAGTACTTATATGAAAATTTATTACTTCATAGACTTTATACAATTAATACTTATATGAAAATTTATTACTTCATAGACTTTATACATTTACTACTTATATGAAAATTTATTACTTCATAGACTTTATACAATTAATACTTATATGAAAATTTATTACTTCATAGACTTTATACATTTAGTACTTATATGAAAATTTATTACTTCATAGATTTTATACAATTAATACTTATATGAAAATTTATTACTTCATAGACTTTATACATTTACTACTTATATGAAAATTTATTACTTCATAGACTTTATACAATTAATACTTATATGAAAATTTATTACTTCATAGACTTTATACATTTAATACTTATATGAAAATTTATTACTTCATAGACTTTATACTTTAATACTTATATGAAAATTTATTACTTCATAGACTTTATACAATTAATACTTATATGAAAATTTATTACTTCATAGACTTTATATTTTTTATACTTATATGAAAATTTATTACTTCATAGACTTTATATTTTTTATACTTATATAAAAATTTATTACTTCATAGACTTTATATTTTGCTTCATAGACTTTATAAATTTAATACTTATATGAAAATTTATTACTTCATAGACTTTATACAATTAATACTTATATGAAAATGTATTACTTCATAGACTTTATACATTTAATACTTATATGAAAATTTATTACTTCATAGACTTTATATTTTGCTTCATAGACTTTATACATTTAATACTTATATGAAAATTTATTACTTCATAGACTTTATACAATTAATACTTATATGAAAATTTATTACTTCATAGACTTTATACTTTAATACTTATATGAAAATTTATTACTTCATAGACTTTATACTTTAATACTTATATGAAAATTTATTACTTCATAGACTTTATACAATTAATACTTATATGAAAATTTATTACTTCATAGACTTTATATTTTTTATACTTATATGAAAATTTATTACTTCATAGACTTTATACAATTAATACTTATATGAAAATTTATTACTTCATAGACTTTATACATTTAATACTTATATGAAAATTTATTACTTCATAGACTTTATACTTTAATACTTATATGAAAATTTATTACTTCATAGACTTTATACAATTAATACTTATATGAAAATTTATTACTTCATAGACTTTATATTTTTTATACTTATATGAAAATTTATTACTTCATAGACTTTATATTTTTTATACTTATATAAAAATTTATTACTTCATAGACTTTATATTTTGCTTCATAGACTTTATAAATTTAATACTTATATGAAAATTTATTACTTCATAGACTTTATACAATTAATACTTATATGAAAATTTATTACTTCATAGACTTTATACATTTAATACTTATATGAAAATTTATTACTTCATAGACTTTATACTTTAATACTTATATGAAAATTTATTACTTCATAGACTTTATACAATTAATACTTATATGAAAATTTATTACTTCATAGACTTTATATTTTTTATACTTATATGAAAATTTATTACTTCATAGACTTTATATTTTTTATACTTATATAAAAATTTATTACTTCATAGACTTTATATTTTGCTTCATAGACTTTATAAATTTAATACTTATATGAAAATTTATTACTTCATAGACTTTATACAATTAATACTTATATGAAAATGTATTACTTCATAGACTTTATACATTTAATACTTATATGAAAATTTATTACTTCATAGACTTTATATTTTGCTTCATAGACTTTATACATTTAATACTTATATGAAAATTTATTACTTCATAGACTTTATACAATTAATACTTATATGAAAATTTATTACTTCATAGACTTTATACTTTAATACTTATATGAAAATTTATTACTTCATAGACTTTATACATTTAATACTTATATGAAAATTTATTACTTCATAGACCTTATACATTTAATATTTATATGAAAATTTATTACTTCATAGACTTTATACAATTAATACTTATATGAAAATTTATTACTTCATAGACTTTATACAATTAATACTTATATGAAAATTTATTACTTCATAGACTTTATATTTTTTATACTTATATGAAAATTTATTACTTCATAGACTTTATATTTTTTATACTTATATAAAAATTTATTACTTCATAGACTTTATATTTTGCTTCATAGACTTTATACATTTAATACTTATATGAAAATTTATTACTTCATAGACTTTATACAATTAATACTTATATGAAAATTTATTACTTCATAGACTTTATACATTTAATACTTATATGAAAATTTATTACTTCATAGACTTTATATTTTTTATACTTATATAAAAATTTATTACTTCATAGACTTTATATTTTGCTTCGTAGACTTTATACATTTAATACTTATATGAAAATTTATTACTTCATAGACTTTATACATTTAATACTTATATGAAAATTTATTAATTCATAGACTTTATACATTTAATACTTATATGAAAATTTATTACTTCATAGACTTTATACAATTAATACTTATATGAAAATTTATTAGTTCATACACTTTATACATTTACTACTTATATGAAAATTTATTACTTCATAGACTTTATACAATTAATACTTATATGAAAATTTATTACTTCATAGACTTTATACATTTACTACTTATATGAAAATTTATTACTTCATAGACTTTATACAATTAATACTTATATGAAAATTTATTACTTCATAGACTTTATACATTTAATACTTATATGAAAATTTATTACTTCATAGACTTTATACTTTAATACTTATGTGAAAATTTATTACTTCATAGACTTTATACATTTAATACTTATATGAAAATTTATTACTTCATAGACCTTATACATTTAATATTTATATGAAAATTTATTACTTCATAGACTTTATACAATTAATACTTATATGAAAATTTATTACTTCATAGACTTTATACATTTAATACTTATATGAAAATTTATTACTTCATAGACTTTATATTTTTTATACTTATATAAAAATTTATTACTTCATAGACTTTATATTTTGCTTCATAGACTTTATACATTTAATACTTATATGAAAATTTATTACTTCATAGACTTTATACATTTAATACTTATATGAAAATTTATTACTTCATAGACTTTATACAATTAATACTTATATGAAAATTTATGACTTCATAGACTTTATACATTTAGTACTTATATGAAAATTTATTACTTCATAGACTTTATACAATTAATATTTATATGAAAATTTATTACTTCATAGACTTTATACATTTAGTACTTATATGAAAATTTATTACTTCATAGACTTTATACATTTAATACTTATATGAAAATTTATTACTTCATAGACTTTATACAATTAATACTTATATGAAAATTTATTACTTCATACACTTTATACATTTACTACTTATATGAAAATTTATTACTTCATAGACTTTATACAATTAATACTTATATGAAAATTTATTACTTCATAGACTTTATACATTTACTACTTATATGAAAATTTATTACTTCATAGACTTTATACAATTAATACTTATATGAAAATTTATTACTTCATAGACTTTATACATTTAATACTTATATGAAAATTTATTACTTCATAGACTTTATACTTTAATACTTATATGAAAATTTATTACTTCATAGACTTTATACATTTAATACTTATATGAAAATTTATTACTTCATAGACCTTATACATTTAATATTTATATGAAAATTTATTACTTCATAGACTTTATACAATTAATACTTATATGAAAATTTATTACTTCATAGACTTTATACATTTAATACTTATATGAAAATTTATTACTTCATAGACTTTATATTTTTTATACTTATATAAAAATTTATTACTTCATAGACTTTATATTTTGCTTCATAGACTTTATACATTTAATACTTATATGAAAATTTATTACTTCATAGACTTTATACATTTAATACTTATATGAAAATTTATTACTTCATAGACTTTATACAATTAATACTTATATGAAAATTTATGACTTCATAGACTTTATACATTTAGTACTTATATGAAAATTTATTACTTCATAGACTTTATACAATTAATACTTATATGAAAATTTATTACTTCATAGACTTTATACATTTAGTACTTATATGAAAATTTATTACTTCATAGACTTTATACAATTAATACTTATATGAAAATTTATTACTTCATAGACTTTATACATTTAGTACTTATATGAAAATTTATTACTTCATAGACTTTATACAATTAATACTTATATGAAAATTTATTACTTCATAGACTTTATACATTTACTACTTATATGAAAATTTATTACTTCATAGACTTTATACAATTAATACTTATATGAAAATTTATTACTTCATAGACTTTATACATTTAATACTTATATGAAAATTTATTACTTCATAGACTTTATACTTTAATACTTATATGAAAATTTATTACTTCATAGACTTTATACATTTAATACTTATATGAAAATTTATTACTTCATAGACCTTATACATTTAATACTTATATGAAAATTTATTACTTCATAGACTTTATACAATTAATACTTATATGAAAATTTATTACTTCATAGACTTTATACAATTAATACTTATATGAAAATTTATTACTTCATAGGCTTTATAAAATTAATACTTATATGAAAATTTATTACTTTATAGGCTTTATACAATTAATACTTATATGAAAATTTATTACTTCATAGACTTTATACAATTAATACTTATATGAAAATTTATTACTTCATAGGCTTTATACAATTAATACTTATATGAAAATTTATTACTTCATAGACTTTATACAATTAATACTTATATGAAAATTTATTACTTCATAGGCTTTATACAATTAATACTTATATGAAAATTTATTACTTCATAGACTTTATACATTTACTACTTATATGAAAATTTATTACTTCATACACTTTATACAATTAATACTTATATGAAAATTTATTACTTCATAGACTTTATAAAATTAATACTTATATGAAAATTTATTACTTCATAGACTTTATACATTTAATACTTATATGAAAATTTATTACTTCATAGACTTTATACATTTAATACTTATATGAAAATTTATTACTTCATAGACTTTATACTTTAATACTTATATGAAAATTTATTACTTCATAGACTTTATACATTTAATACTTATATGAAAATTTATTACTTCATAGACCTTATACATTTAATATTTATATGAAAATTTATTACTTCATAGACTTTATACAATTAATACTTATATGAAAATTTATTACTTCATAGACTTTATACATTTAATACTTATATGAAAATTTATTACTTCATAGACTTTATATTTTTTATACTTATATAAAAATTTATTACTTCATAGACTTTATATTTTGCTTCATAGACTTTATACATTTAATACTTATATGAAAATTTATTACTTCATAGACTTTATACATTTAATACTTATATGAAAATTTATTACTTCATAGACTTTATACAATTAATACTTATATGAAAATTTATGACTTCATAGACTTTATACATTTAGTACTTATATGAAAATTTATTACTTCATAGACTTTATACAATTAATACTTATATGAAAATTTATTACTTCATAGACTTTATACATTTAGTACTTATATGAAAATTTATTACTTCATAGACTTTATACAATTAATACTTATATGAAAATTTATTACTTCATAGACTTTATACATTTAGTACTTATATGAAAATTTATTACTTCATAGACTTTATACAATTAATACTTATATGAAAATTTATTACTTCATAGACTTTATACATTTACTACTTATATGAAAATTTATTACTTCATAGACTTTATACAATTAATACTTATATGAAAATTTATTACTTCATAGACTTTATACATTTAGTACTTATATGAAAATTTATTACTTCATAGACTTTATACAATTAATACTTATATGAAAATTTATTACTTCATAGACTTTATACATTTACTACTTATATGAAAATTTATTACTTCATAGACTTTATACAATTAATACTTATATGAAAATTTATTACTTCATAGACTTTATACATTTAATACTTATATGAAAATTTATTACTTCATAGACTTTATACTTTAATACTTATATGAAAATTTATTACTTCATAGACTTTATACAATTAATACTTATATGAAAATTTATTACTTCATAGACTTTATATTTTTTATACTTATATGAAAATTTATTACTTCATAGACTTTATATTTTTTATACTTATATAAAAATTTATTACTTCATAGACTTTATATTTTGCTTCATAGACTTTATAAATTTAATACTTATATGAAAATTTATTACTTCATAGACTTTATACAATTAATACTTATATGAAAATTTATTACTTCATAGACTTTATACATTTAATACTTATATGAAAATTTATTACTTCATAGACTTTATATTTTTTATACTTATATAAAAATTTATTACTTCATAGACTTTATATTTTGCTTCATAGACTTTATACATTTAATACTTATATGAAAATTTATTACTTCATAGACTTTATACAATTAATACTTATATGAAAATTTATTACTTCATAGACTTTATACATTTAATACTTATATGAAAATTTATTACTTCATAGACTTTATATTTTTTATACTTATATAAAAATTTATTACTTCATAGACTTTATATTTTGCTTCGTAGACTTTATACATTTAATACTTATATGAAAATTTATTACTTCATAGACTTTATACATTTAATACTTATATGAAAATTTATTACTTCATAGACTTTATACATTTAATACTTATATGAAAATTTATTACTTCATAGACTTTATACAATTAATACTTATATGAAAATTTATTACTTCATACACTTTATACATTTACTACTTATATGAAAATTTATTACTTCATAGACTTTATACAATTAATACTTATATGAAAATTTATTACTTCATAGACTTTATACATTTACTACTTATATGAAAATTTATTACTTCATAGACTTTATACAATTAATACTTATATGAAAATTTATTACTTCATAGACTTTATACATTTAATACTTATATGAAAATTTATTACTTCATAGACTTTATACTTTAATACTTATATGAAAATTTATTACTTCATAGACTTTATACATTTAATACTTATATGAAAATTTATTACTTCATAGACCTTATACATTTAATATTTATATGAAAATTTATTACTTCATAGACTTTATACAATTAATACTTATATGAAAATTTATTACTTCATAGACTTTATACATTTAATACTTATATGAAAATTTATTACTTCATAGACTTTATATTTTTTATACTTATATAAAAATTTATTACTTCATAGACTTTATATTTTGCTTCATAGACTTTATACATTTAATACTTATATGAAAATTTATTACTTCATAGACTTTATACATTTAATACTTATATGAAAATTTATTACTTCATAGACTTTATACAATTAATACTTATATGAAAATTTATGACTTCATAGACTTTATACATTTAGTACTTATATGAAAATTTATTACTTCATAGACTTTATACAATTAATATTTATATGAAAATTTATTACTTCATAGACTTTATACATTTAGTACTTATATGAAAATTTATTACTTCATAGACTTTATACATTTAATACTTATATGAAAATTTATTACTTCATAGACTTTATACAATTAATACTTATATGAAAATTTATTACTTCATACACTTTATACATTTACTACTTATATGAAAATTTATTACTTCATAGACTTTATACAATTAATACTTATATGAAAATTTATTACTTCATAGACTTTATACATTTACTACTTATATGAAAATTTATTACTTCATAGACTTTATACAATTAATACTTATATGAAAATTTATTACTTCATAGACTTTATACATTTAATACTTATATGAAAATTTATTACTTCATAGACTTTATACTTTAATACTTATATGAAAATTTATTACTTCATAGACTTTATACATTTAATACTTATATGAAAATTTATTACTTCATAGACCTTATACATTTAATATTTATATGAAAATTTATTACTTCATAGACTTTATACAATTAATACTTATATGAAAATTTATTACTTCATAGACTTTATACATTTAATACTTATATAAAAATTTATTACTTCATAGACTTTATATTTTTTATACTTATATAAAAATTTATTACTTCATAGACTTTATATTTTGCTTCATAGACTTTATACATTTAATACTTATATGAAAATTTATTACTTCATAGACTTTATACATTTAATACTTATATGAAAATTTATTACTTCATAGACTTTATACAATTAATACTTATATGAAAATTTATGACTTCATAGACTTTATACATTTAGTACTTATATGAAAATTTATTACTTCATAGACTTTATACAATTAATTCTTATATGAAAATTTATTACTTCATAGACTTTATACATTTAGTACTTATATGAAAATTTATTACTTCATAGACTTTATACAATTAATACTTATATGAAAATTTATTACTTCATAGACTTTATACATTTAGTACTTATATGAAAATTTATTACTTCATAGACTTTATACAATTAATACTTATATGAAAATTTATTACTTCATAGACTTTATACATTTACTACTTATATGAAAATTTATTACTTCATAGACTTTATACAATTAATACTTATATGAAAATTTATTACTTCATAGACTTTATACATTTAATACTTATATGAAAATTTATTACTTCATAGACTTTATACTTTAATACTTATATGAAAATTTATTACTTCATAGACTTTATACATTTAATACTTATATGAAAATTTATTACTTCATAGACCTTATACATTTAATACTTATATGAAAATTTATTACTTCATAGACTTTATACAATTAATACTTATATGAAAATTTATTACTTCATAGACTTTATACAATTAATACTTATATGAAAATTTATTACTTCATAGGCTTTATAAAATTAATACTTATATGAAAATTTATTACTTTATAGGCTTTATACAATTAATACTTATATGAAAATTTATTACTTCATAGACTTTATACAATTAATACTTATATGAAAATTTATTACTTCATAGGCTTTATACAATTAATACTTATATGAAAATTTATTACTTCATAGACTTTATACAATTAATACTTATATGAAAATTTATTACTTCATAGGCTTTATACAATTAATACTTATATGAAAATTTATTACTTCATAGACTTTATACATTTACTACTTATATGAAAATTTATTACTTCATACACTTTATACAATTAATACTTATATGAAAATTTATTACTTCATAGACTTTATAAAATTAATACTTATATGAAAATTTATTACTTCATAGACTTTATACATTTAATACTTATATGAAAATTTATTACTTCATAGACTTTATACATTTAATACTTATATGAAAATTTATTACTTCATAGACTTTATACTTTAATACTTATATGAAAATTTATTACTTCATAGACTTTATACATTTAATACTTATATGAAAATTTATTACTTCATAGACCTTATACATTTAATATTTATATGAAAATTTATTACTTCATAGACTTTATACAATTAATACTTATATGAAAATTTATTACTTCATAGACTTTATACATTTAATACTTATATGAAAATTTATTACTTCATAGACTTTATATTTTTTATACTTATATAAAAATTTATTACTTCATAGACTTTATATTTTGCTTCATAGACTTTATACATTTAATACTTATATGAAAATTTATTACTTCATAGACTTTATACATTTAATACTTATATGAAAATTTATTACTTCATAGACTTTATACAATTAATACTTATATGAAAATTTATGACTTCATAGACTTTATACATTTAGTACTTATATGAAAATTTATTACTTCATAGACTTTATACAATTAATACTTATATGAAAATTTATTACTTCATAGACTTTATACATTTAGTACTTATATGAAAATTTATTACTTCATAGACTTTATACAATTAATACTTATATGAAAATTTATTACTTCATAGACTTTATACATTTAGTACTTATATGAAAATTTATTACTTCATAGACTTTATACAATTAATACTTATATGAAAATTTATTACTTCATAGACTTTATACATTTACTACTTATATGAAAATTTATTACTTCATAGACTTTATACAATTAATACTTATATGAAAATTTATTACTTCATAGACTTTATACATTTAGTACTTATATGAAAATTTATTACTTCATAGACTTTATACAATTAATACTTATATGAAAATTTATTACTTCATAGACTTTATACATTTACTACTTATATGAAAATTTATTACTTCATAGACTTTATACAATTAATACTTATATGAAAATTTATTACTTCATAGACTTTATACATTTAATACTTATATGAAAATTTATTACTTCATAGACTTTATACTTTAGTACTTATATGAAAATTTATTACTTCATAGACTTTATACAATTAATACTTATATGAAAATTTATTACTTCATAGACTTTATATTTTTTATACTTATATGAAAATTTATTACTTCATAGACTTTATATTTTTTATACTTATATAAAAATTTATTACTTCATAGACTTTATATTTTGCTTCATAGACTTTATACATTTAATACTTATATGAAAATTTATTACTTCATAGACTTTATACAATTAATACTTATATGAAAATTTATTACTTCATAGACTTTATACATTTAATACTTATATGAAAATTTATTACTTCATAGACTTTATATTTTTTATACTTATATAAAAATTTATTACTTCATAGACTTTATATTTTGCTTCATAGACTTTATACATT
Organism: Bactrocera oleae; assembly: GCF_042242935.1. NCBI lineage: Eukaryota > Metazoa > Arthropoda > Insecta > Diptera > Tephritidae > Bactrocera > Bactrocera oleae. Next base: position 2,631,275 of record NW_027212752.1, on the reverse strand, counting down.
TAATACTTATATGAAAATTTATTACTTCATAGACTTTATACATTTAATACTTATATGAAAATTTATTACTTCATAGACTTTATACAATTAATACTTATATGAAAATTTATTACTTCATAGACTTTATACATTTACTACTTATATGAAAATTTATTACTTCATAGACTTTATACAATTAATACTTATATGAAAATTTATTACTTCATAGACTTTATACATTTACTACTTATATGAAAATTTATTACTTCATAGACTTTATACAATTAATACTTATATGAAAATTTATTACTTCATAGACTTTATACATTTAATACTTATATGAAAATTTATTACTTCATAGACTTTATACTTTAATACTTATATGAAAATTTATTACTTCATAGACTTTATACAATTAATACTTATATGAAAATTTATTACTTCATAGACTTTATATTTTTTATACTTATATGAAAATTTATTACTTCATAGACTTTATATTTTTTATACTTATATAAAAATTTATTACTTCATAGACTTTATATTTTGCTTCATAGACTTTATACATTTAATACTTATATGAAAATTTATTACTTCATAGACTTTATACATTTACTACTTATATGAAAATTTATTACTTCATAGACTTTATACAATTAATACTTATATGAAAATTTATTACTTCATAGACTTTATACATTTACTACTTATATGAAAATTTATTACTTCATAGACTTTATACAATTAATACTTATATGAAAATTTATTACTTCATAGACTTTATACAATTAATACTTATATGAAAATTTATTACTTCATAGACTTTATACATTTACTACTTATATGAAAATTTATTACTTCATAGACTTTATACAATTAATACTTATATGAAAATTTATTACTTCATAGACTTTATACATTTACTACTTAAATGAAAATTTATTACTTCATAGACTTTATACAATTAATACTTATATGAAAATTTATTACTTCATAGACTTTATACATTTACTACTTATATGAAAATTTATTACTTCATAGACTTTATACAATTAATACTTATATAAAAATTTATTACTTCATAGACTTTATATTTTGCTTCATAGACTTTATACAATTAATACTTATATGAAAATTTATTACTTCATAGACTTTATACATTTACTACTTATATGAAAATTTATTACTTCATAGACTTTATACAATTAATACTTATATGAAAATTTATTACTTCATAGACTTTATACATTTACTACTTATATGAAAATTTATTACTTCATAGACTTTATACAATTAATACTTATATGAAAATTTATTACTTCATAGACTTTATACATTTACTACTTATATGAAAATTTATTACTTCATAGACTTTATACAATTAATACTTATATGAAAATTTATTACTTCATAGACTTTATACATTTAATACTTATATGAAAATTTATTACTTCATAGACTTTATACTTTAATACTTATATGAAAATTTATTACTTCATAGACTTTATACAATTAATACTTATATGAAAATTTATTACTTCATAGACTTTATATTTTTTATACTTATATGAAAATTTATTACTTCATAGACTTTATACAATTAATACTTATATGAAAATTTATTACTTCATAGACTTTATATTTTTTATACTTATATAAAAATTTATTACTTCATAGACTTTATATTTTGCTTCATAGACTTTATACATTTAATACTTATATGAAAATTTATTACTTCATAGACTTTATACATTTAATACTTATATGAAAATTTATTACTTCATAGACTTTATACAATTAATACTTATATGAAAATTTATGACTTCATAGACTTTATACATTTAGTACTTATATGAAAATTTATTACTTCATAGACTTTATACAATTAATACTTATATGAAAATTTATTACTTCATAGACTTTATACATTTAGTACTTATATGAAAATTTATTACTTCATAGACTTTATACAATTAATACTTATATGAAAATTTATTACTTCATAGACTTTATACATTTAGTACTTATATGAAAATTTATTACTTCATAGACTTTATACAATTAATACTTATATGAAAATTTATTACTTCATAGACTTTATACATTTACTACTTATATGAAAATTTATTACTTCATAGACTTTATACAATTAATACTTATATGAAAATTTATTACTTCATAGACTTTATACATTTAGTACTTATATGAAAATTTATTACTTCATAGACTTTATACAATTAATACTTATATGAAAATTTATTACTTCATAGACTTTATACATTTACTACTTATATGAAAATTTATTACTTCATAGACTTTATACAATTAATACTTATATGAAAATTTATTACTTCATAGACTTTATACATTTAATACTTATATGAAAATTTATTACTTCATAGACTTTATACTTTAATACTTATATGAAAATTTATTACTTCATAGACTTTATACAATTAATACTTATATGAAAATTTATTACTTCATAGACTTTATATTTTTTATACTTATATGAAAATTTATTACTTCATAGACTTTATATTTTTTATACTTATATAAAAATTTATTACTTCATAGACTTTATATTTTGCTTCATAGACTTTATACATTTAATACTTATATGAAAATTTATTACTTCATAGACTTTATACAATTAATACTTATATGAAAATTTATTACTTCATAGACTTTATACATTTAATACTTATATGAAAATTTATTACTTCATAGACTTTATATTTTTTATACTTATATAAAAATTTATTACTTCATAGACTTTATATTTTGCTTCATAGACTTTATACATTTAATACTTATATGAAAATTTATTACTTCATAGACTTTATACATTTAATACTTATATGAAAATTTATTACTTCATAGACTTTATACAATTAATACTTATATGAAAATTTATTACTTCATAGACTTTATACATTTACTACTTATATGAAAATTTATTACTTCATAGACTTTATACAATTAATACTTATATGAAAATTTATTACTTCATAGACTTTATACATTTAGTACTTATATGAAAATTTATTACTTCATAGACTTTATACAATTAATACTTATATGAAAATTTATTACTTCATAGACTTTATACATTTACTACTTATATGAAAATTTATTACTTCATAGACTTTATACAATTAATACTTATATGAAAATTTATTACTTCATAGACTTTATACATTTAATACTTATATGAAAATTTATTACTTCATAGACTTTATACTTTAATACTTATATGAAAATTTATTACTTCATAGACTTTATACAATTAATACTTATATGAAAATTTATTACTTCATAGACTTTATATTTTTTATACTTATATGAAAATTTATTACTTCATAGACTTTATATTTTTTATACTTATATAAAAATTTATTACTTCATAGACTTTATATTTTGCTTCATAGACTTTATACATTTAATACTTATATGAAAATTTATTACTTCATAGACTTTATACAATTAATACTTATATGAAAATTTATTACTTCATAGACTTTATACATTTAATACTTATATGAAAATTTATTACTTCATAGACTTTATATTTTTTATACTTATATAAAAATTTATTACTTCATAGACTTTATATTTTGCTTCGTAGACTTTATACATTTAATACTTATATGAAAATTTATTACTTCATAGACTTTATACATTTAATACTTATATGAAAATTTATTACTTCATAGACTTTATACATTTAATACTTATATGAAAATTTATTACTTCATAGACTTTATACAATTAATACTTATATGAAAATTTATTACTTCATACACTTTATACATTTACTACTTATATGAAAATTTATTACTTCATAGACTTTATACAATTAATACTTATATGAAAATTTATTACTTCATAGACTTTATACATTTACTACTTATATGAAAATTTATTACTTCATAGACTTTATACAATTAATACTTATATGAAAATTTATTACTTCATAGACTTTATACATTTAATACTTATATGAAAATTTATTACTTCATAGACTTTATACTTTAATACTTATATGAAAATTTATTACTTCATAGACTTTATACATTTAATACTTATATGAAAATTTATTACTTCATAGACCTTATACATTTAATATTTATATGAAAATTTATTACTTCATAGACTTTATACAATTAATACTTATATGAAAATTTATTACTTCATAGACTTTATACATTTAATACTTATATGAAAATTTATTACTTCATAGACTTTATACATTTAATACTTATATGAAAATTTATTACTTCATAGACTTTATACATTTAATACTTATATGAAAATTTATTACTTCATAGACTTTATACAATTAATACTTATATGAAAATTTATTACTTCATAGACTTTATACATTTAGTACTTATATGAAAATTTATTACTTCATAGACTTTATACATTTAATACTTATATGAAAATTTATTACTTCATAGACCTTATACATTTAATACTTATATGAAAATTTATTACTTCATAGACTTTATACAATTAATACTTATATGAAAATTTATTACTTCATAGACTTTATACAATTAATACTTATATGAAAATTTATTACTTCATAGGCTTTATAAAATTAATACTTATATGAAAATTTATTACTTTATAGGCTTTATACATTTAATACTTATATGAAAATTTATTACTTCATAGACCTTATACATTTAATACTTATATGAAAATTTATTACTTCATACACTTTATACAATTAATACTTATATGAAAATTTATTACTTCATAGACTTTATAAAATTAATACTTATATGAAAATTTATTACTTCATAGACTTTATACATTTAATACTTATATGAAAATTTATTACTTCATAGACTTTATACAATTAATACTTATATGAAAATTTATTACTTCATAGACTTTATACATTTAATACTTATATGAAAATTTATTACTTCATAGACTTTATACTTTAATACTTATATGAAAATTTATTACTTCATAGACTTTATAAAATTAATACTTATATGAAAATTTATTACTTCATAGACTTTATACAATTAATACTTATATGAAAATTTATTACTTCATAGACTTTATACATTTAATACTTATATGAAAATTTATTACTTCATAGACTTTATACAATTAATACTTATATGAAAATTTATGACTTCATAGACTTTATACATTTAGTACTTATATGAAAATTTATTACTTCATAGACTTTATACAATTAATACTTATATGAAAATTTATTACTTCATAGACTTTATACATTTACTACTTATATGAAAATTTATTACTTCATAGACTTTATACAATTAATACTTATATGAAAATTTATTACTTCATAGACTTTATACATTTAGTACTTATATGAAAATTTATTACTTCATAGACTTTATACAATTAATACTTATATGAAAATTTATTACTTCATAGACTTTATACAATTAATACTTATATGAAAATTTATTACTTCATAGACTTTATACAATTAATACTTATATGAAAATTTATTACTTCATAGACTTTATACAATTAATACTTATATGAAAATTTATTATTTCATAGACTTTATACATTTAATACTTATATGAAAATTTATTACTTCATAGACTTTATACAATTAATACTTATATGAAAATTTATGACTTCATAGACTTTATACATTTAGTACTTATATGAAACTTTATTACTTCATAGACTTTATACAATTAATACTTATATGAAAATTTATTACTTCATAGACTTTATACAATTAATACTTATATGAAAATTTATTACTTCATAGAATTTATACATTTAGTACTTATATGAAAATTTATTACTTCATAGACTTTATACATTTAGTACTTATATGAAAATTTATTACTTCATAGACTTTATACAATTAATACTTATATGAAAATTTATTACTTCATAGACTTTATACATTTACTACTTATATGAAAATTTATTACTTCATAGACTTTATACAATTAATACTTATATGAAAATTTATTACTTCATAGACTTTATACATTTAGTACTTATATGAAAATTTATTACTTCATAGACTTTATACAATTAATACTTATATGAAAATTTATTACTTCATAGACTTTATACATTTACTACTTATATGAAAATTTATTACTTCATAGACTTTATACAATTAATACTTATATGAAAATTTATTACTTCATAGACTTTATACATTTAGTACTTATATGAAAATTTATTACTTCATAGACTTTATACAATTAATACTTATATGAAAATTTATTACTTCATAGACTTTATACATTTAGTACTTATATGAAAATTTATTACTTCATAGACTTTATACAATTAATACTTATATGAAAATTTATTACTTCATAGACTTTATACATTTACTACTTATATGAAAATTTATTACTTCATAGACTTTATACAATTAATACTTATATGAAAATTTATTACTTCATAGACTTTATACATTTAGTACTTATATGAAAATTTATTACTTCATAGACTTTATACAATTAATACTTATATGAAAATTTATTACTTCATAGACTTTATACATTTACTACTTATATGAAAATTTATTACTTCATAGACTTTATACAATTAATACTTATATGAAAATTTATTACTTCATAGACTTTATACATTTAATACTTATATGAAAATTTATTACTTCATAGACTTTATACTTTAATACTTATATGAAAATTTATTACTTCATAGACTTTATACAATTAATACTTATATGAAAATTTATTACTTCATAGACTTTATATTTTTTATACTTATATGAAAATTTATTACTTCATAGACTTTATATTTTTTATACTTATATAAAAATTTATTACTTCATAGACTTTATATTTTGCTTCATAGACTTTATACATTTAATACTTATATGAAAATTTATTACTTCATAGACTTTATACAATTAATACTTATATGAAAATTTATTACTTCATAGACTTTATACATTTAATACTTATATGAAAATTTATTACTTCATAGACTTTATATTTTTTATACTTATATAAAAATTTATTACTTCATAGACTTTATATTTTGCTTCATAGACTTTATACATTTAATACTTATATGAAAATTTATTACTTCATAGACTTTATACATTTAATACTTATATGAAAATTTATTACTTCATAGACTTTATACAATTAATACTTATATGAAAATTTATTACTTCATAGACTTTATACATTTACTACTTATATGAAAATTTATTACTTCATAGACTTTATACAATTAATACTTATATGAAAATTTATTACTTCATAGACTTTATACATTTAGTACTTATATGAAAATTTATTACTTCATAGACTTTATACAATTAATACTTATATGAAAATTTATTACTTCATAGACTTTATACATTTACTACTTATATGAAAATTTATTACTTCATAGACTTTATACAATTAATACTTATATGAAAATTTATTACTTCATAGACTTTATACATTTAATACTTATATGAAAATTTATTACTTCATAGACTTTATACTTTAATACTTATATGAAAATTTATTACTTCATAGACTTTATACAATTAATACTTATATGAAAATTTATTACTTCATAGACTTTATATTTTTTATACTTATATGAAAATTTATTACTTCATAGACTTTATATTTTTTATACTTATATAAAAATTTATTACTTCATAGACTTTATATTTTGCTTCATAGACTTTATACATTTAATACTTATATGAAAATTTATTACTTCATAGACTTTATACAATTAATACTTATATGAAAATTTATTACTTCATAGACTTTATACATTTAATACTTATATGAAAATTTATTACTTCATAGACTTTATATTTTTTATACTTATATAAAAATTTATTACTTCATAGACTTTATATTTTGCTTCGTAGACTTTATACATTTAATACTTATATGAAAATTTATTACTTCATAGACTTTATACATTTAATACTTATATGAAAATTTATTACTTCATAGACTTTATACATTTAATACTTATATGAAAATTTATTACTTCATAGACTTTATACAATTAATACTTATATGAAAATTTATTACTTCATACACTTTATACATTTACTACTTATATGAAAATTTATTACTTCATAGACTTTATACAATTAATACTTATATGAAAATTTATTACTTCATAGACTTTATACATTTACTACTTATATGAAAATTTATTACTTCATAGACTTTATACAATTAATACTTATATGAAAATTTATTACTTCATAGACTTTATACATTTAATACTTATATGAAAATTTATTACTTCATAGACTTTATACTTTAATACTTATATGAAAATTTATTACTTCATAGACTTTATACATTTAATACTTATATGAAAATTTATTACTTCATAGACCTTATACATTTAATATTTATATGAAAATTTATTACTTCATAGACTTTATACAATTAATACTTATATGAAAATTTATTACTTCATAGACTTTATACATTTAATACTTATATGAAAATTTATTACTTCATAGACTTTATACATTTAATACTTATATGAAAATTTATTACTTCATAGACTTTATACATTTAATACTTATATGAAAATTTATTACTTCATAGACTTTATACAATTAATACTTATATGAAAATTTATTACTTCATAGACTTTATACATTTAGTACTTATATGAAAATTTATTACTTCATAGACTTTATACATTTAATACTTATATGAAAATTTATTACTTCATAGACCTTATACATTTAATACTTATATGAAAATTTATTACTTCATAGACTTTATACAATTAATACTTATATGAAAATTTATTACTTCATAGACTTTATACAATTAATACTTATATGAAAATTTATTACTTCATAGGCTTTATAAAATTAATACTTATATGAAAATTTATTACTTTATAGGCTTTATACATTTAATACTTATATGAAAATTTATTACTTCATAGACCTTATACATTTAATACTTATATGAAAATTTATTACTTCATACACTTTATACAATTAATACTTATATGAAAATTTATTACTTCATAGACTTTATAAAATTAATACTTATATGAAAATTTATTACTTCATAGACTTTATACATTTAATACTTATATGAAAATTTATTACTTCATAGACTTTATACAATTAATACTTATATGAAAATTTATTACTTCATAGACTTTATACATTTAATACTTATATGAAAATTTATTACTTCATAGACTTTATACTTTAATACTTATATGAAAATTTATTACTTCATAGACTTTATAAAATTAATACTTATATGAAAATTTATTACTTCATAGACTTTATACAATTAATACTTATATGAAAATTTATTACTTCATAGACTTTATACATTTAATACTTATATGAAAATTTATTACTTCATAGACTTTATACAATTAATACTTATATGAAAATTTATGACTTCATAGACTTTATACATTTAGTACTTATATGAAAATTTATTACTTCATAGACTTTATACAATTAATACTTATATGAAAATTTATTACTTCATAGACTTTATACATTTACTACTTATATGAAAATTTATTACTTCATAGACTTTATACAATTAATACTTATATGAAAATTTATTACTTCATAGACTTTATACATTTAGTACTTATATGAAAATTTATTACTTCATAGACTTTATACAATTAATACTTATATGAAAATTTATTACTTCATAGACTTTATACAATTAATACTTATATGAAAATTTATTACTTCATAGACTTTATACAATTAATACTTATATGAAAATTTATTACTTCATAGACTTTATACAATTAATACTTATATGAAAATTTATTATTTCATAGACTTTATACATTTAATACTTATATGAAAATTTATTACTTCATAGACTTTATACAATTAATACTTATATGAAAATTTATGACTTCATAGACTTTATACATTTAGTACTTATATGAAACTTTATTACTTCATAGACTTTATACAATTAATACTTATATGAAAATTTATTACTTCATAGACTTTATACAATTAATACTTATATGAAAATTTATTACTTCATAGAATTTATACATTTAGTACTTATATGAAAATTTATTACTTCATAGACTTTATACAATTAATACTTATATGAAAATTTATTACTTCATAGACTTTATACAATTAGTACTTATATGAAAATTTATTACTTCATAGACCTTATACATTTAATACTTATATGAAAATTTATTACTTCATAGACTTTATACAATTAATACTTATATGAAAATTTATTACTTCATAGACTTTATACATTTACTACTTATATGAAAATTTATTACTTCATAGACTTTATACAATTAATACTTATATGAAAATTTATTACTTCATAGACTTTATACATTTAATACTTATATGAAAATTTATTACTTCATAGATTTTATACTTTAATACTTATATGAAAATTTATTACTTCATAGACTTTATACATTTAATACTTATATGAAAATTTATTACTTCATAGACCTTATACATTTAATACTTATATAAAAATTTATTACTTCATAGACTTTATACAATTAATACTTATATGAAAATTTATTACTTCATAGAATTTATACATTTAGTACTTATATGAAAATTTATTACTTCATAGACTTTATACAATTAATACTTATATGAAAATTTATTACTTCATAGACTTTATACAATTAATACTTATATGAAAATTTATTACTTCATAGACTTTATACATTTAATACTTATATGAAAATTTATTACTTCATAGACTTTATACATTTAATACTTATATGAAAATTTATTACTTCATAGACTTTATACAATTAATACTTATATGAAAATTTATTACTTCATAGACTTTATACATTTAGTACTTATATGAAAATTTATTACTTCATAGACTTTATACAATTAATACTTATATGAAAATTTATTACTTCATAGACTTTATACAATTAATACTTATATGAAAATTTATTACTTCATAGACTTTATACAATTAATACTTATATGAAAATTTATTACTTCATAGACTTTATACAATTAATACTTATATGAAAATTTATTACTTCATAGACTTTATACATTTAATACTTATATGAAAATTTATTACTTCATAGACTTTATATTTTTTATACTTATATAAAAATTTATTACTTCATAGACTTTATATTTTGCTTCATAGACTTTATACATTTAATACTTATATGAAAATTTATTACCTCATAGACTTTATACATTTAATACTTATATGAAAATTTATTACTTCATAGACTTTATACTTTAATACTTATATGAAAATTTATTACTTCATAGACTTTATACATTTAATACTTATATGAAAATTTATTACTTCATAGACTTTATACAATTAATACTTATATGAAAATTTATTACTTCATAGGCTTTATACAATTAATACTTATATGAAAATTTATTACTTCATAGACTTTATAAATTTACTACTTATATGAAAATTTATTACTTCATAGACTTTATACAATTAATACTTATATGAAAATTTATTACTTCATAGACTTTATACATTTAATACTTATATGAAAATTTATTACTTCATAGACTTTATACATTTAATACTTATATAAAAATTTATTACTTCATAGACTTTATACAATTAATACTTATATGAAAATTTATTACTTCATAGACTTTATACATTTAGTACTTATATGAAAATTTATTACTTCATAGACTTTATACAATTAATGCTTATATGAAAATTTATTACTTCATAGACTTTATACAATTAATACTTATATGAAAATTTATTACTTCATAGACTTTATACAATTAATACTTATATGAAAATTTATTACTTCATAGACTTTATACAATTAATACTTATATGAAAATTTATTACTTCATAGACTTTATACATTTAATACTTATATGAAAATTTATTACTTCATAGACTTTATATTTTTTATACTTATATAAAAATTTATTACTTCATAGACTTTATATTTTGCTTCATAGACTTTATACATTTAATACTTATATGAAAATTTATTACCTCATAGACTTTATACATTTAATACTTATATGAAAATTTATTACTTCATAGACTTTATACTTTAATACTTATATGAAAATTTATTACTTCATAGACTTTATACATTTAATACTTATATGAAAATTTATTACTTCATAGACTTTATACAATTAATACTTATATGAAAATTTATTACTTCATAGGCTTTATACAATTAATACTTATATGAAAATTTATTACTTCATAGACTTTATAAATTTACTACTTATATGAAAATTTATTACTTCATAGACTTTATACAATTAATACTTATATGAAAATTTATTACTTCATAGACTTTATACATTTAATACTTATATGAATATTTATTACTTCATAGACTTTATACAATTAATACTTATATGAAAATTTATTACTTCATAGACTTTATACAATTAATACTTATATGAAAATTTATTACTTCATAGACTTTATACAATTAATACTTATATGAAAATTTATTACTTCATAGACTTTATACAATTAATACTTATATGAAAATTTATTACTTCATAGACTTTATACATTTAATACTTATATGAAAATTTATTACTTCATAGACTTTATACAATTAATACTTATATGAAAATTTATTACTTCATAGACTTTATACAATTAATACTTATATGAAAATTTATTACTTCATAGACTTTATACATTTACTACTTATATGAAAATTTATTACTTTATAGGCTTTATACAATTAATACTTATATGAAAATTTATTACTTCATAGACTTTATACAATTAATACTTATATGAAAATTTATTACTTCATAGGCTTTATACAATTAATACTTATATGAAAATTTATTACTTCATAGACTTTATACAATTAATACTTATATGAAAATTTATTACTTCATAGGCTTTATACAATTAATACTTATATGAAAATTTATTACTTCATAGACTTTATACAATTAATACTTATATGAAAATTTATTACTTCATAGACTTTATACATTTAATACTTATATGAAAATTTATTACTTCATAGACTTTATACAATTAATACTTATATGAAAATTTATTACTTCATAGACTTTATACATTTAGTACTTATATGAAAATTTATTACTACATAGACTTTATACAATTAATACTTATATGAAAATTTATTACTTCATAGACTTTATACAATTAATACTTATATGAAAATTTATTACTTCATAGACTTTATACAATTAATACTTATATGAAAATTTATTACTTCATAGACTTTATACAATTAATACTTATATGAAAATTTATTACTTCATAGACTTTATACATTTAATACTTATATGAAAATTTATTACTTCATAGACTTTATATTTTTTATACTTATATAAAAATTTATTACTTCATAGACTTTATATTTTGCTTCATAGACTTTATACATTTAATACTTATATGAAAATTTATTACCTCATAGACTTTATACATTTAATACTTATATGAAAATTTATTACTTCATAGACTTTATACTTTAATACTTATATGAAAATTTATTACTTCATAGACTTTATACATTTAATACTTATATGAAAATTTATTACTTCATAGACTTTATACAATTAATACTTATATGAAAATTTATTACTTCATAGGCTTTATACAATTAATACTTATATGAAAATTTATTACTTCATAGACTTTATAAATTTACTACTTATATGAAAATTTATTACTTCATAGACTTTATACAATTAATACTTATATGAAAATTTATTACTTCATAGACTTTATACATTTAATACTTATATGAAAATTTATTACTTCATAGACTTTATACATTTAATACTTATATAAAAATTTATTACTTCATAGACTTTATACAATTAATACTTATATGAAAATTTATTACTTCATAGACTTTATACATTTAGTACTTATATGAAAATTTATTACTTCATAGACTTTATACAATTAATACTTATATGAAAATTTATTACTTCATAGACTTTATACAATTAATACTTATATGAAAATTTATTACTTCATAGACTTTATACAATTAATACTTATATGAAAATTTATTACTTCATAGACTTTATACAATTAATACTTATATGAAAATTTATTACTTCATAGACTTTATACATTTAATACTTATATGAAAATTTATTACTTCATAGACTTTATATTTTTTATACTTATATAAAAATTTATTACTTCATAGACTTTATATTTTGCTTCATAGACTTTATACATTTAATACTTATATGAAAATTTATTACCTCATAGACTTTATACATTTAATACTTATATGAAAATTTATTACTTCATAGACTTTATACTTTAATACTTATATGAAAATTTATTACTTCATAGACTTTATACATTTAATACTTATATGAAAATTTATTACTTCATAGACTTTATACAATTAATACTTATATGAAATTTTATTACTTCATAGGCTTTATACAATTAATACTTATATGAAAATTTATTACTTCATAGACTTTATAAATTTACTACTTATATGAAAATTTATTACTTCATAGACTTTATACAATTAATACTTATATGAAAATTTATTACTTCATAGACTTTATACATTTAATACTTATATGAATATTTATTACTTCATAGACTTTATACAATTAATACTTATATGAAAATTTATTACTTCATAGACTTTATACAATTAATACTTATATGAAAATTTATTACTTCATAGACTTTATACAATTAATACTTATATGAAAATTTATTACTTCATAGACTTTATACAATTAATACTTATATGAAAATTTATTACTTCATAGACTTTATACATTTAATACTTATATGAAAATTTATTACTTCATAGACTTTATACATTTACTACTTATATGAAAATTTATTACTTTATAGGCTTTATACAATTAATACTTATATGAAAATTTATTACTTCATAGACTTTATACAATTAATACTTATATGAAAATTTATTACTTCATAGGCTTTATACAATTAATACTTTTATGAAAATTTATTACTTCATAGACTTTATACAATTAATACTTATATGAAAATTTATTACTTCATAGGCTTTATACAATTAATACTTATATGAAAATTTATTACTTCATAGACTTTATACAATTAATACTTATATGAAAATTTATTACTTCATAGACTTTATACATTTAATACTTATATGAAAATTTATTACTTCATAGACTTTATACAATTAATACTTATATGAAAATTTATTACTTCATAGACTTTATACATTTAGTACTTATATGAAAATTTATTACTTCATAGACTTTATACAATTAATACTTATATGAAAATTTATTACTTCATAGACTTTATACAATTAATACTTATATGAAAATTTATTACTTCATAGACTTTATACAATTAATACTTATATGAAAATTTATTACTTCATAGACTTTATATTTTTTATACTTATATGAAAATTTATTACTTCATAGACTTTATATTTTTTATACTTATATAAAAATTTATTACTTCATAGACTTTATATTTTGCTTCATAGACTTTATACATTTAATACTTATATGAAAATTTATTACTTCATAGACTTTATACAATTAATACTTATATGAAAATTTATTACTTCATAGACTTTATACATTTAATACTTATATGAAAATTTATTACTTCATAGACTTTATATTTTTTATACTTATATAAAAATTTATTACTTCATAGACTTTATATTTTGCTTCGTAGACTTTATACATTTAATACTTATATGAAAATTTATTACTTCATAGACTTTATACATTTAATACTTATATGAAAATTTATTACTTCATAGACTTTATACATTTAATACTTATATGAAAATTTATTACTTCATAGACTTTATACAATTAATACTTATATGAAAATTTATTACTTCATAGGCTTTATACAATTAATACTTATATGAAAATTTATTACTTCATAGACTTTATAAATTTACTACTTATATGAAAATTTATTACTTCATAGACTTTATATTTTGCTTCATAGACTTTATACTTTAATACTTATATGAAAATTTATTACTTCATAGACTTTATACATTTAATACTTATATGAAAATTTATTACTTCATAGACTTTATACAATTAATACTTATATGAAAATTTATTACTTCATAGGCTTTATACAATTAATACTTATATGAAAATTTATTACTTCATAGACTTTATAAATTTACTACTTATATGAAAATTTATTACTTCATAGACTTTATACAATTAATACTTATATGAAAATTTATTACTTCATAGACTTTATACATTTAATACTTATATGAAAATTTATTACTTCATAGACTTTATACATTTAATACTTATATAAAAATTTATTACTTCATAGACTTTATACAATTAATACTTATATGAAAATTTATTACTTCATAGACTTTATACATTTAGTACTTATATGAAAATTTATTACTTCATAGACTTTATACAATTAATACTTATATGAAAATTTATTACTTCATAGACTTTATACAATTAATACTTATATGAAAATTTATTACTTCATAGACTTTATACAATTAATACTTATATGAAAATTTATTACTTCATAGACTTTATACAATTAATACTTATATGAAAATTTATTACTTCATAGACTTTATACATTTAATACTTATATGAAAATTTATTACTTCATAGACTTTATATTTTTTATACTTATATAAAAATTTATTACTTCATAGACTTTATATTTTGCTTCACAGACTTTATACATTTAATACTTATATGAAAATTTATTACCTCATAGACTTTATACATTTAATACTTATATGAAAATTTATTACTTCATAGACTTTATACTTTAATACTTATATGAAAATTTATTACTTCATAGACTTTATACATTTAATACTTATATGAAAATTTATTACTTCATAGACTTTATACAATTAATACTTATATGAAAATTTATTACTTCATAGGCTTTATACAATTAATACTTATATGAAAATTTATTACTTCATAGACTTTATAAATTTACTACTTATATGAAAATTTATTACTTCATAGACTTTATACAATTAATACTTATATGAAAATTTATTACTTCATAGACTTTATACATTTAATACTTATATGAATATTTATTACTTCATAGACTTTATACAATTAATACTTATATGAAAATTTATTACTTCATAGACTTTATACAATTAATACTTATATGAAAATTTATTACTTCATAGACTTTATACAATTAATACTTATATGAAAATTTATTACTTCATAGACTTTATACAATTAATACTTATATGAAAATTTATTACTTCATAGACTTTATACATTTAATACTTATATGAAAATTTATTACTTCATAGACTTTATACAATTAATACTTATATGAAAATTTATTACTTCATAGACTTTATACAATTAATACTTATATGAAAATTTATTACTTCATAGACTTTATACATTTACTACTTATATGAAAATTTATTATTTTATAGGCTTTATACAATTAATACTTATATGAAAATTTATTACTTCATAGACTTTATACAATTAATACTTATATGAAAATTTATTACTTCATAGGCTTTATACAATTAATACTTATATGAAAATTTATTACTTCATAGACTTTATACAATTAATACTTATATGAAAATTTATTACTTCATAGGCTTTATACAATTAATACTTATATGAAAATTTATTACTTCATAGACTTTATACAATTAATACTTATATGAAAATTTATTACTTCATAGACTTTATACATTTAATACTTATATGAAAATTTATTACTTCATAGACTTTATACAATTAATACTTATATGAAAATTTATTACTTCATAGACTTTATACATTTAGTACTTATATGAAAATTTATTACTTCATAGACTTTATACAATTAATACTTATATGAAAATTTATTACTTCATAGACTTTATACAATTAATACTTATATGAAAATTTATTACTTCATAGACTTTATACAATTAATACTTATATGAAAATTTATTACTTCATAGACTTTATATTTTTTATACTTATATGAAAATTTATTACTTCATAGACTTTATATTTTTTATACTTATATAAAAATTTATTACTTCATAGACTTTATATTTTGCTTCATAGACTTTATACATTTAATACTTATATGAAAATTTATTACTTCATAGACTTTATACAATTAATACTTATATGAAAATTTATTACTTCATAGACTTTATACATTTAATACTTATATGAAAATTTATTACTTCATAGACTTTATATTTTTTATACTTATATAAAAATTTATTACTTCATAGACTTTATATTTTGCTTCGTAGACTTTATACATTTAATACTTATATGAAAATTTATTACTTCATAGACTTTATACATTTAATACTTATATGAAAATTTATTACTTCATAGACTTTATACATTTAATACTTATATGAAAATTTATTACTTCATAGACTTTATACAATTAATACTTATATGAAAATTTATTACTTCATACACTTTATACATTTACTACTTATATGAAAATTTATTACTTCATAGACTTTATACAATTAATACTTATATGAAAATTTATTACTTCATAGACTTTATACATTTACTACTTATATGAAAATTTATTACTTCATAGACTTTATACAATTAATACTTATATGAAAATTTATTACTTCATAGACTTTATACATTTAATACTTATATGAAAATTTATTACTTCATAGACTTTATACTTTAATACTTATATGAAAATTTATTACTTCATAGACTTTATACATTTAATACTTATATGAAAATTTATTACTTCATAGACCTTATACATTTAATATTTATATGAAAATTTATTACTTCATAGACTTTATACAATTAATACTTATATGAAAATTTATTACTTCATAGACTTTATACATTTAATACTTATATGAAAATTTATTACTTCATAGACTTTATATTTTTTATACTTATATAAAAATTTATTACTTCATAGACTTTATATTTTGCTTCATAGACTTTATACATTTAATACTTATATGAAAATTTATTACTTCATAGACTTTATACATTTAATACTTATATGAAAATTTATTACTTCATAGACTTTATACAATTAATACTTATATGAAAATTTATGACTTCATAGACTTTATACATTTAGTACTTATATGAAAATTTATTACTTCATAGACTTTATACAATTAATATTTATATGAAAATTTATTACTTCATAGACTTTATACATTTAGTACTTATATGAAAATTTATTACTTCATAGACTTTATACATTTAATACTTATATGAAAATTTATTACTTCATAGACTTTATAGAATTAATACTTATATGAAAATTTATTACTTCATACACTTTATACATTTACTACTTATATGAAAATTTATTACTTCATAGACTTTATACAATTAATACTTATATGAAAATTTATTACTTCATAGACTTTATACATTTACTACTTATATGAAAATTTATTACTTCATAGACTTTATACAATTAATACTTATATGAAAATTTATTACTTCATAGACTTTATACATTTAATACTTATATGAAAATTTATTACTTCATAGACTTTATACTTTAATACTTATATGAAAATTTATTACTTCATAGACTTTATACATTTAATACTTATATGAAAATTTATTACTTCATAGACCTTATACATTTAATATTTATATGAAAATTTATTACTTCATAGACTTTATACAATTAATACTTATATGAAAATTTATTACTTCATAGACTTTATACATTTAATACTTATATGAAAATTTATTACTTCATAGACTTTATATTTTTTATACTTATATAAAAATTTATTACTTCATAGACTTTATATTTTGCTTCATAGACTTTATACATTTAATACTTATATGAAAATTTATTACTTCATAGACTTTATACATTTAATACTTATATGAAAATTTATTACTTCATTGACTTTATACAATTAATACTTATATGAAAATTTATGACTTCATAGACTTGATACATTTAGTACTTATATGAAAATTTATTACTTCATAGACTTTATACAATTAATACTTATATGAAAATTTATTACTTCATAGACTTTATACATTTAGTACTTATATGAAAATTTATTACTTCATAGACTTTATACAATTAATACTTATATGAAAATTTATTACTTCATAGACTTTATACATTTAGTACTTATATGAAAATTTATTACTTCATAGACTTTATACAATTAATACTTATATGAAAATTTATTACTTCATAGACTTTATACATTTACTACTTATATGAAAATTTATTACTTCATAGACTTTATACAATTAATACTTATATGAAAGTTTATTACTTCATAGACTTTATACATTTAATACTTATATGAAAATTTATTACTTCATAGACTTTATACTTTAATACTTATATGAAAATTTATTACTTCATAGACTTTATACATTTAATACTTATATGAAAATTTATTACTTCATAGACCTTATACATTTAATACTTATATGAAAATTTATTACTTCATAGACTTTATACAATTAATACTTATATGAAAATTTATTACTTCATAGACTTTATACAATTAATACTTATATGAAAATTTATTACTTCATAGGCTTTATAAAATTAATACTTATATGAAAATTTATTACTTTATAGGCTTTATACAATTAATACTTATATGAAAATTTATTACTTCATAGACTTTATACAATTAATACTTATATGAAAATTTATTACTTCATAGGCTTTATACAATTAATACTTATATGAAAATTTATTACTTCATAGACTTTATACAATTAATACTTATATGAAAATTTATTACTTCATAGGCTTTATACAATTAATACTTATATGAAAATTTATTACTTCATAGACTTTATACATTTACTACTTATATGAAAATTTATTACTTCATACACTTTATACAAATAATACTTATATGAAAATTTATTACTTCATAGACTTTATAAAATTAATACTTATATGAAAATTTATTACTTCATAGACTTTATACATTTAATACTTATATGAAAATTTATTACTTCATAGACTTTATACATTTAATACTTATATGAAAATTTATTACTTCATAGACTTTATACTTTAATACTTATATGAAAATTTATTACTTCATAGACTTTATACATTTAATACTTATATGAAAATTTATTACTTCATAGACCTTATACATTTAATATTTATATGAAAATTTATTACTTCATAGACTTTATACAATTAATACTTATATGAAAATTTATTACTTCATAGACTTTATACATTTAATACTTATATGAAAATTTATTACTTCATAGACTTTATATTTTTTATACTTATATAAAAATTTATTACTTCATAGACTTTATATTTTGCTTCATAGACTTTATACATTTAATACTTATATGAAAATTTATTACTTCATAGACTTTATACAATTAATACTTATATGAAAATTTATTACTTCATAGGCTTTATACAATTAATACTTATATGAAAATTTATTACTTCATAGACTTTATACATTTACTACTTATATGAAAATTTATTACTTCATACACTTTATACAAATAATACTTATATGAAAATTTATTACTTCATAGACTTTATAAAATTAATACTTATATGAAAATTTATTACTTCATAGACTTTATACATTTAATACTTATATGAAAATTTATTACTTCATAGACTTTATACATTTAATACTTATATGAAAATGTATTACTTCATAGACTTTATACTTTAATACTTATATGAAAATTTATTACTTCATAGACTTTATACATTTAATACTTATATGAAAATTTATTACTTCATAGACCTTATACATTTAATATTTATATGAAAATTTATTACTTCATAGACTTTATACAATTAATACTTATATGAAAATTTATTACTTCATAGACTTTATACATTTAATACTTATATGAAAATTTATTACTTCATAGACTTTATATTTTTTATACTTATATAAAAATTTATTACTTCATAGACTTTATATTTTGCTTCATAGACTTTATACATTTAATACTTATATGAAAATTTATTACTTCATAGACTTTATACATTTAATACTTATATGAAAATTTATTACTTCATATACTTTATACAATTAATACTTATATGAAAATTTATGACTTCATAGACTTTATACATTTAGTACTTATATGAAAATTTATTACTTCATAGACTTTATACAATTAATACTTATATGAAAATTTATTACTTCATAGACTTTATACATTTAGTACTTATATGAAAATTTATTACTTCATAGACTTTATACAATTAATACTTATATGAAAATTTATTACTTCATAGACTTTATACATTTAGTACTTATATGAAAATTTATTACTTCATAGACTTTATACAATTAATACTTATATGAAAATTTATTACTTCATAGACTTTATACATTTACTACTTATATGAAAATTTATTACTTCATAGACTTTATACAATTAATACTTATATGAAAATTTATTACTTCATAGACTTTATACATTTAGTACTTATATGAAAATTTATTACTTCATAGACTTTATACAATTAATACTTATATGAAAATTTATTACTTCATAGACTTTATACATTTACTACTTATATGAAAATTTATTACTTCATAGACTTTATACAATTAATACTTATATGAAAATTTATTACTTCATAGACTTTATACATTTAATACTTATATGAAAATTTATTACTTCATAGACTTTATACTTTAATACTTATATGAAAATTTATTACTTCATAGACTTTATACAATTAATACTTATATGAAAATTTATTACTTCATAGACTTTATATTTTTTATACTTATATGAAAATTTATTACTTCATAGACTTTATATTTTTTATACTTATATAAAAATTTATTACTTCATAGACTTTATATTTTGCTTCATAGACTTTATACATTTAATACTTATATGAAAATTTATTACTTCATAGACTTTATACAATTAATACTTATATGAAAATTTATTACTTCATAGACTTTATACATTTAATACTTATATGAAAATTTATTACTTCATAGACTTTATATTTTTTATACTTATATAAAAATTTATTACTTCATAGACTTTATATTTTGCTTCGTAGACTTTATACATTTAATACTTATATGAAAATTTATTACTTCATAGACTTTATACATTTAATACTTATATGAAAATTTATTACTTCATAGACTTTATACATTTAATACTTATATGAAAATTTATTACTTCATAGACTTTATACAATTAATACTTATATGAAAATTTATTACTTCATACACTTTATACATTTACTACTTATATGAAAATTTATTACTTCATAGACTTTATACAATTAATACTTATATGAAAATTTATTACTTCATAGACTTTATACATTTACTACTTATATGAAAATTTATTACTTCATAGACTTTATACAATTAATACTTATATGAAAATTTATTACTTCATATACTTTATACATTTAATACTTATATGAAAATTTATTACTTCATAGACTTTATACTTTAATACTTATATGAAAATTTATTACTTCATAGACTTTATATTTTTTATACTTATATAAAAATTTATTACTTCATAGACTTTATATTTTGCTTCATAGACTTTATACATTTAATACTTATATGAAAATTTATTACTTCATAGACTTTATACATTTAATACTTATATGAAAATTTATTACTTCATAGACTTTATACAATTAATACTTATATGAAAATTTATTACTTCATAGACTTTATACATTTAATACTTATATGAAAATTTATTACTTCATAGACCTTATACATTTAATATTTATATGAAAATTTATTACTTCATAGACTTTATACAATTAATACTTATATGAAAATTTATTACTTCATATACTTTATACATTTAATACTTATATGAAAATTTATTACTTCATAGACTTTATACTTTAATACTTATATGAAAATTTATTACTTCATAGACTTTATATTTTTTATACTTATATAAAAATTTATTACTTCATAGACTTTATATTTTGCTTCATAGACTTTATACATTTAATACTTATATGAAAATTTATTACTTCATAGACTTTATACATTTAATACTTATATGAAAATTTATTACTTCATAGACTTTATACAATTAATACTTATATGAAAATTTATTACTTCATAGACTTTATACATTTAATACTTATATGAAAATTTATTACTTCATAGACTTTATATTTTTTATACTTATATAAAAATTTATTACTTCATAGACTTTATATTTTGCTTCATAGACTTTATATATTTAATACTTATATGAAAATTTATTACTTCATAGACTTTATACATTTAATACTTATATGAAAATTTATTACTTCATAGACTTTATACAATTAATACTTATATGAAAATTTATGACTTCATAGACTTTATACATTTAGTACTTATATGAAAATTTATTACTTCATAGACTTTATACAATTAATATTTATATGAAAATTTATTACTTCATAGACTTTATACATTTAGTACTTATATGAAAATTTATTACTTCATAGACTTTATACATTTAATACTTATATGAAAATTTATTACTTCATAGACTTTATACAATTAATACTTATATGAAAATTTATTACTTCATACACTTTATACATTTACTACTTATATGAAAATTTATTACTTCATAGACTTTATACAATTAATACTTATATGAAAATTTATTACTTCATAGACTTTATACATTTACTACTTATATGAAAATTTATTACTTCATAGACTTTATACAATTAATACTTATATGAAAATTTATTACTTCATAGACTTTATACATTTAATACTTATATGAAAATTTATTACTTCATAGACTTTATACTTTAATACTTATATGAAAATTTATTACTTCATAGACTTTATACATTTAATACTTATATGAAAATTTATTACTTCATAGACCTTATACATTTAATATTTATATGAAAATTTATTACTTCATAGACTTTATACAATTAATACTTATATGAAAATTTATTACTTCATAGACTTTATACATTTAATACTTATATGAAAATTTATTACTTCATAGACTTTATATTTTTTATACTTATATAAAAATTTATTACTTCATAGACTTTATATTTTGCTTCATAGACTTTATACATTTAATACTTATATGAAAATTTATTACTTCATAGACTTTATACATTTAATACTTATATGAAAATTTATTACTTCATAGACTTTATACAATTAATACTTATATGAAAATTTATGACTTCATAGACTTTATACATTTAGTACTTATATGAAAATTTATTACTTCATAGACTTTATACAATTAATACTTATATGAAAATTTATTACTTCATAGACTTTATACATTTAGTACTTATATGAAAATTTATTACTTCATAGACTTTATACAATTTATACTTATATGAAAATTTATTACTTCATAGACTTTATACATTTAGTACTTATATGAAAATTTATTACTTCATAGACTTTATACAATTAATACTTATATGAAAATTTATTACTTCATAGACTTTATACATTTACTACTTATATGAAAATTTATTACTTCATAGACTTTATACAATTAATACTTATATGAAAATTTATTACTTCATAGACTTTATACATTTAATACTTATATGAAAATTTATTACTTCATAGACTTTATACTTTAATACTTATATGAAAATTTATTACTTCATAGACTTTATACATTTAATACTTATATGAAAATTTATTACTTCATAGACCTTATACATTTAATACTTATATGAAAATTTATTACTTCATAGACTTTATACAATTAATACTTATATGAAAATTTATTACTTCATAGACTTTATACAATTAATACTTATATGAAAATTTATTACTTCATAGGCTTTATAAAATTAATACTTATATGAAAATTTATTACTTTATAGGCTTTATACAATTAATACTTATATGAAAATTTATTACTTCATAGACTTTATACAATTAATACTTATATGAAAATTTATTACTTCATAGGCTTTATACAATTAATACTTATATGAAAATTTATTACTTCATAGACTTTATACAATTAATACTTATATGAAAATTTATTACTTCATAGGCTTTATACAATTAATACTTATATGAAAATTTATTACTTCATAGACTTTATACATTTACTACTTATATGAAAATTTATTACTTCATACACTTTATACAATTAATACTTATATGAAAATTTATTACTTCATAGACTTTATAAAATTAATACTTATATGAAAATTTATTACTTCATAGACTTTATACATTTAATACTTATATGAAAATTTATTACTTCATAGACTTTATACATTTAATACTTATATGAAAATTTATTACTTCATAGACTTTATACTTTAATACTTATATGAAAATTTATTACTTCATAGACTTTATACATTTAATACTTATATGAAAATTTATTACTTCATAGACCTTATACATTTAATATTTATATGAAAATTTATTACTTCATAGACTTTATACAATTAATACTTATATGAAAATTTATTACTTCATAGACTTTATACATTTAATACTTATATGAAAATTTATTACTTCATAGACTTTATATTTTTTATACTTATATAAAAATTTATTACTTCATAGACTTTATATTTTGCTTCATAGACTTTATACATTTAATACTTATATGAAAATTTATTACTTCATAGACTTTATACATTTAATACTTATATGAAAATTTATTACTTCATAGACTTTATACAATTAATACTTATATGAAAATTTATGACTTCATAGACTTTATACATTTAGTACTTATATGAAAATTTATTACTTCATAGACTTTATACAATTATTACTTATATGAAAATTTATTACTTCATAGACTTTATACATTTAGTACTTATATGAAAATTTATTACTTCATAGACTTTATACAATTAATACTTATATGAAAATTTATTACTTCATAGACTTTATACATTTAGTACTTATATGAAAATTTATTACTTCATAGACTTTATACAATTAATACTTATATGAAAATTTATTACTTCATAGACTTTATACATTTACTACTTATATGAAAATTTATTACTTCATAGACTTTATACAATTAATACTTATATGAAAATTTATTACTTCATAGACTTTATACATTTAGTACTTATATGAAAATTTATTACTTCATAGTCTTTATACAATTAATACTTATATGAAAATTTATTACTTCATAGACTTTATACATTTACTACTTATATGAAAATTTATTACTTCATAGACTTTATACAATTAATACTTATATGAAAATTTATTACTTCATAGACTTTATACAATTAATACTTATATGAAAATTTATTACTTCATAGACTTTATACTTTAATACTTATATGAAAATTTATTACTTCATAGACTTTATACATTTAATACTTATATGAAAATTTATTACTTCATAGACCTTATACATTTAATACTTATATGAAAATTTATTACTTCATAGACTTTATACAATTAATACTTATATGAAAATTTATTACTTCATAGACTTTATACAATTAATACTTATATGAAAATTTATTACTTCATAGGCTTTATAAAATTAATACTTATATGAAAATTTATTACTTTATAGGCTTTATACAATTAATACTTATATGAAAATTTATTACTTCATAGACTTTATACAATTAATACTTATATGAAAATTTATTACTTCATAGGCTTTATACAATTAATACTTATATGAAAATTTATTACTTCATAGACTTTATACAATTAATACTTATATGAAAATTTATTACTTCATAGGCTTTATACAATTAATACTTATATGAAAATTTATTACTTCATAGACTTTATACATTTACTACTTATATGAAAATTTATTACTTCATACACTTTATACAATTAATACTTATATGAAAATTTATTACTTCATAGACTTTATTAAATTAATACTTATATGAAAATTTATTACTTCATAGACTTTATACAATTAATACTTATATGAAAATTTATTACTTCATAGACTTTATACATTTAATACTTATATGAAAATTTATTACTTCATAGACTTTATATTTTTTATACTTATATAAAAATTTATTACTTCATAGACTTTATATTTTGCTTCATAGACTTTATACAATTAATACTTATATGAAAATTTATTACTTCATAGACTTTATACAATTAATACTTATATGAAAATGTATTACTTCATAGAATTTATACATTTAGTACTTATATGAAAATTTATTACTTCATAGACTTTATACAATTAATACTTATATGAAAATTTATTACTTCATAGACTTTATACAATTAGTACTTATATGAAAATTTATTACTTCATAGACCTTATACATTTAATACTTATATGAAAATTTATTACTTCATAGACTTTATACAATTAATACTTATATGAAAATTTATTACTTCATAGACTTTATACATTTACTACTTATATGAAAATTTATTACTTCATAGACTTTATACAATTAATACTTATATGAAAATTTATTACTTCATAGACTTTATACATTTAATACTTATATGAAAATTTATTACTTCATAGATTTTATACTTTAATACTTATATGAAAATTTATTACTTCATAGACTTTATACATTTAATACTTATATGAAAATTTATTACTTCATAGACCTTATACATTTAATACTTATATGAAAATTTATTACTTCATAGACTTTATACAATTAATACTTATATGAAAATTTATTACTTCATAGAATTTATACATTTAGTACTTATATGAAAATTTATTACTTCATAGACTTTATACAATTAATACTTATATGAAAATTTATTACTTCATAGACTTTATACAATTAATACTTATATGAAAATTTATTACTTCATAGACTTTATACATTTAATACTTATATGAAAATTTATTACTTCATAGACTTTATACATTTAATACTTATATGAAAATTTATTACTTCATAGACTTTATACAATTAATACTTATATGAAAATTTATTACTTCATAGACTTTATACATTTAGTACTTATATGAAAATTTATTACTTCATAGACTTTATACAATTAATACTTATATGAAAATTTATTACTTCATAGACTTTATACAATTAATACTTATATGAAAATTTATTACTTCATAGACTTTATACAATTAATACTTATATGAAAATTTATTACTTCATAGACTTTATACAATTAATACTTATATGAAAATTTATTACTTCATAGACTTTATACATTTAATACTTATATGAAAATTTATTACTTCATAGACTTTATATTTTTTATACTTATATAAAAATTTATTACTTCATAGACTTTATATTTTGCTTCATAGACTTTATACATTTAATACTTATATGAAAATTTATTACCTCATAGACTTTATACATTTAATACTTATATGAAAATTTATTACTTCATAGACTTTATACTTTAATACTTATATGAAAATTTATTACTTCATAGACTTTATACATTTAATACTTATATGAAAATTTATTACTTCATAGACTTTATACAATTAATACTTATATGAAAATTGATTACTTCATAGGCTTTATACAATTAATACTTATATGAAAATTTATTACTTCATAGACTTTATAAATTTACTACTTATATGAAAATTTATTACTTCATAGACTTTATACAATTAATACTTATATGAAAATTTATTACTTCATAGACTTTATACATTTAATACTTATATGAAAATTTATTACTTCATAGACTTTATACATTTAATACTTATATGAAAATTTATTACTTCATAGACTTTATACAATTAATACTTATATGAAAATTTATTACTTCATAGACTTTATACATTTAGTACTTATATGAAAATTTATTACTTCATAGACTTTATACAATTAATACTTATATGAAAATTTATTACTTCATAGACTTTATACAATTAATACTTATATGAAAATTTATTACTTCATAGACTTTATACAATTAATACTTATATGAAAATTTATTACTTCATAGACTTTATACAATTAATACTTATATGAAAATTTATTACTTCATAGACTTTATACATTTAATACTTATATGAAAATTTATTACTTCATAGACTTTATATTTTTTATACTTATATAAAAATTTATTACTTCATAGACTTTATATTTTGCTTCATAGACTTTATACATTTAATACTTATATGAAAATTTATTACCTCATAGACTTTATACATTTAATACTTATATGAAAATTTATTACTTCATAGACTTTATACTTTAATACTTATATGAAAATTTATTACTTCATAGACTTTATACATTTAATACTTATATGAAAATTTATTACTTCATAGACTTTATACAATTAATACTTATATGAAAATTTATTACTTCATAGGCTTTATACAATTAATACTTATATGAAAATTTATTACTTCATAGACTTTATAAATTTACTACTTATATGAAAATTTATTACTTCATAGACTTTATACAATTAATACTTATATGAAAATTTATTACTTCATAGACTTTATACATTTAATACTTATATGAATATTTATTACTTCATAGACTTTATACAATTAATACTTATATGAAAATTTATTACTTCATAGACTTTATACAATTAATACTTATATGAAAATTTATTACTTCATAGACTTTATACAATTAATACTTATATGAAAATTTATTACTTCATAGACTTTATACATTTACTACTTATATGAAAATTTATTACTTTATAGGCTTTATACAATTAATACTTATATGAAAATTTATTACTTCATAGACTTTATACAATTAATACTTATATGAAAATTTATTACTTCATAGGCTTTATACAATTAATACTTATATGAAAATTTATTACTTCATAGACTTTATACATTTACTACTTATATGAAAATTTATTACTTCATACACTTTATACAATTAATACTTATATGAAAATTTATTACTTCATAGACTTTATAAAATTAATACTTATATGAAAATTTATTACTTCATAGACTTTATACATTTAATACTTATATGAAAATTTATTACTTCATAGACTTTATACATTTAATACTTATATGAAAATTTATTACTTCATAGACTTTATACAATTAATACTTATATGAAAATTTATTACTTCATAGACTTTATACATTTAGTACTTATATGAAAATTTATTACTTCATAGACTTTATACAATTAATACTTATATGAAAATTTATTACTTCATAGACTTTATACAATTAATACTTATATGAAAATTTATTACTTCATAGACTTTATACAATTAATACTTATATGAAAATTTATTACTTCATAGACTTTATATTTTTTATACTTATATGAAAATTTATTACTTCATAGACTTTATATTTTTTATACTTATATAAAAATTTATTACTTCATAGACTTTATATTTTGCTTCATAGACTTTATACATTTAATACTTATATGAAAATTTATTACTTCATAGACTTTATACAATTAATACTTATATGAAAATTTATTACTTCATAGACTTTATACATTTAATACTTATATGAAAATTTATTACTTCATAGACTTTATATTTTTTATACTTATATAAAAATTTATTACTTCATAGACTTTATATTTTGCTTCGTAGACTTTATACATTTAATACTTATATGAAAATTTATTACTTCATAGACTTTATACATTTAATACTTATATGAAAATTTATTAATTCATAGACTTTATACATTTAATACTTATATGAAAATTTATTACTTCATAGACTTTATACAATTAATACTTATATGAAAATTTATTACTTCATACACTTTATACATTTACTACTTATATGAAAATTTATTACTTCATAGACTTTATACAATTAATACTTATATGAAAATTTATTACTTCATAGACTTTATACATTTACTACTTATATGAAAATTTATTACTTCATAGACTTTATACAATTAATACTTATATGAAAATTTATTACTTCATAGACTTTATACATTTAATACTTATATGAAAATTTATTACTTCATAGACTTTATACTTTAATACTTATATGAAAATTTATTACTTCATAGACTTTATACATTTAATACTTATATGAAAATTTATTACTTCATAGACCTTATACATTTAATATTTATATGAAAATTTATTACTTCATAGACTTTATACAATTAATACTTATATGAAAATTTATTACTTCATAGACTTTATACATTTAATACTTATATGAAAATTTATTACTTCATAGACTTTATATTTTTTATACTTATATAAAAATTTATTACTTCATAGACTTTATATTTTGCTTCATAGACTTTATACATTTAATACTTATATGAAAATTTATTACTTCATAGACTTTATACATTTAATACTTATATGAAAATTTATTACTTCATAGACTTTATACAATTAATACTTATATGAAAATTTATGACTTCATAGACTTTATACATTTAGTACTTATATGAAAATTTATTACTTCATAGACTTTATACAATTAATATTTATATGAAAATTTATTACTTCATAGACTTTATACATTTAGTACTTATATGAAAATTTATTACTTCATAGACTTTATACATTTAATACTTATATGAAAATTTATTACTTCATAGACTTTATACAATTAATACTTATATGAAAATTTATTACTTCATACACTTTATACATTTACTACTTATATGAAAATTTATTACTTCATAGACTTTATACAATTAATACTTATATGAAAATTTATTACTTCATAGACTTTATACATTTACTACTTATATGAAAATTTATTACTTCATAGACTTTATACAATTAATACTTATATGAAAATTTATTACTTCATAGACTTTATACATTTAATACTTATATGAAAATTTATTACTTCATAGACTTTATACTTTAATACTTATATGAAAATTTATTACTTCATAGACTTTATACATTTAATACTTATATGAAAATTTATTACTTCATAGACCTTATACATTTAATATTTATATGAAAATTTATTACTTCATAGACTTTATACAATTAATACTTATATGAAAATTTATTACTTCATAGACTTTATACATTTAATACTTATATGAAAATTTATTACTTCATAGACTTTATATTTTTTATACTTATATAAAAATTTATTACTTCATAGACTTTATATTTTGCTTCATAGACTTTATACATTTAATACTTATATGAAAATTTATTACTTCATAGACTTTATACATTTAATACTTATATGAAAATTTATTACTTCATAGACTTTATACAATTAATACTTATATGAAAATTTATGACTTCATAGACTTTATACATTTAGTACTTATATGAAAATTTATTACTTCATAGACTTTATACAATTAATACTTATATGAAAATTTATTACTTCATAGACTTTATACATTTAGTACTTATATGAAAATTTATTACTTCATAGACTTTATACAATTAATACTTATATGAAAATTTATTACTTCATAGACTTTATACATTTAGTACTTATATGAAAATTTATTACTTCATAGACTTTATACAATTAATACTTATATGAAAATTTATTACTTCATAGACTTTATACATTTACTACTTATATGAAAATTTATTACTTCATAGACTTTATACAATTAATACTTATATGAAAATTTATTACTTCATAGACTTTATACATTTAATACTTATATGAAAATTTATTACTTCATAGACTTTATACTTTAATACTTATATGAAAATTTATTACTTCATAGACTTTATACATTTAATACTTATATGAAAATTTATTACTTCATAGACCTTATACATTTAATACTTATATGAAAATTTATTACTTCATAGACTTTATACAATTAATACTTATATGAAAATTTATTACTTCATAGACTTTATACAATTAATACTTATATGAAAATTTATTACTTCATAGGCTTTATAAAATTAATACTTATATGAAAATTTATTACTTTATAGGCTTTATACAATTAATACTTATATGAAAATTTATTACTTCATAGACTTTATACAATTAATACTTATATGAAAATTTATTACTTCATAGGCTTTATACAATTAATACTTATATGAAAATTTATTACTTCATAGACTTTATACAATTAATACTTATATGAAAATTTATTACTTCATAGGCTTTATACAATTAATACTTATATGAAAATTTATTACTTCATAGAATTTATACATTTACTACTTATATGAAAATTTATTACTTCATACACTTTATACAATTAATACTTATATGAAAATTTATTACTTCATAGACTTTATAAAATTAATACTTATATGAAAATTTATTACTTCATAGACTTTATACATTTAATACTTATATGAAAATTTATTACTTCATAGACTTTATACATTTAATACTTATATGAAAATTTATTACTTCATAGACTTTATACTTTAATACTTATATGAAAATTTATTACTTCATAGACTTTATACATTTAATACTTATATGAAAATTTATTACTTCATAGACCTTATACATTTAATATTTATATGAAAATTTATTACTTCATAGACTTTATACAATTAATACTTATATGAAAATTTATTACTTCATAGACTTTATACATTTAATACTTATATGAAAATTTATTACTTCATAGACTTTATATTTTTTATACTTATATAAAAATTTATTACTTCATAGACTTTATATTTTGCTTCATAGACTTTATACATTTAATACTTATATGAAAATTTATTACTTCATAGACTTTATACATTTAATACTTATATGAAAATTTATTACTTCATAGACTTTATACAATTAATACTTATATGAAAATTTATGACTTCATAGACTTTATACATTTAGTACTTATATGAAAATTTATTACTTCATAGACTTTATACAATTAATACTTATATGAAAATTTATTACTTCATAGACTTTATACATTTAGTACTTATATGAAAATTTATTACTTCATAGACTTTATACAATTAATACTTATATGAAAATTTATTACTTCATAGACTTTATACATTTAGTACTTATATGAAAATTTATTACTTCATAGACTTTATACAATTAATACTTATATGAAAATTTATTACTTCATAGACTTTATACATTTACTACTTATATGAAAATTTATTACTTCATAGACTTTATACAATTAATACTTATATGAAAATTTATTACTTCATAGACTTTATACATTTAGTACTTATATGAAAATTTATTACTTCATAGACTTTATACAATTAATACTTATATGAAAATTTATTACTTCATAGACTTTATACATTTACTACTTATATGAAAATTTATTACTTCATAGACTTTATACAATTAATACTTATATGAAAATTTATTACTTCATAGACTTTATACATTTAATACTTATATGAAAATTTATTACTTCATAGACTTTATACTTTAATACTTATATGAAAATTTATTACTTCATAGACTTTATACAATTAATACTTATATGAAAATTTATTACTTCATAGACTTTATATTTTTTATACTTATATGAAAATTTATTACTTCATAGACTTTATATTTTTTATACTTATATAAAAATTTATTACTTCATAGACTTTATATTTTGCTTCATAGACTTTATAAATTTAATACTTATATGAAAATTTATTACTTCATAGACTTTATACAATTAATACTTATATGAAAATTTATTACTTCATAGACTTTATACATTTAATACTTATATGAAAATTTATTACTTCATAGACTTTATATTTTGCTTCATAGACTTTATACATTTAATACTTATATGAAAATTTATTACTTCATAGACTTTATACAATTAATACTTATATGAAAATTTATTACTTCATAGACTTTATACTTTAATACTTATATGAAAATTTATTACTTCATAGACTTTATACATTTAATACTTATATGAAAATTTATTACTTCATAGACCTTATACATTTAATATTTATATGAAAATTTATTACTTCATAGACTTTATACAATTAATACTTATATGAAAATTTATTACTTCATAGACTTTATACAATTAATACTTATATGAAAATTTATTACTTCATAGACTTTATATTTTTTATACTTATATGAAAATTTATTACTTCATAGACTTTATATTTTTTATACTTATATAAAAATTTATTACTTCATAGACTTTATATTTTGCTTCATAGACTTTATACATTTAATACTTATATGAAAATTTATTACTTCATAGACTTTATACAATTAATACTTATATGAAAATTTATTACTTCATAGACTTTATACATTTAATACTTATATGAAAATTTATTACTTCATAGACTTTATATTTTTTATACTTATATAAAAATTTATTACTTCATAGACTTTATATTTTGCTTCGTAGACTTTATACATTTAATACTTATATGAAAATTTATTACTTCATAGACTTTATACATTTAATACTTATATGAAAATTTATTAATTCATAGACTTTATACATTTAATACTTATATGAAAATTTATTACTTCATAGACTTTCTACAATTAATACTTATATGAAAATTTATTACTTCATACACTTTATACATTTACTACTTATATGAAAATTTATTACTTCATAGACTTTATACAATTAATACTTATATGAAAATTTATTACTTCATAGACTTTATACATTTACTACTTATATGAAAATTTATTACTTCATAGACTTTATACAATTAATACTTATATGAAAATTTATTACTTCATAGACTTTATACATTTAATACTTATATGAAAATTTATTACTTCATAGACTTTATACTTTAATACTTATATGAAAATTTATTACTTCATAGACTTTATACATTTAATACTTATATGAAAATTTATTACTTCATAGACCTTATACATTTAATATTTATATGAAAATTTATTACTTCATAGACTTTATACAATTAATACTTATATGAAAATTTATTACTTCATAGACTTTATACATTTAATACTTATATGAAAATTTATTACTTCATAGACTTTATATTTTTTATACTTATATAAAAATTTATTACTTCATAGACTTTATATTTTGCTTCATAGACTTTATACATTTAATACTTATATGAAAATTTATTACTTCATAGACTTTATACATTTAATACTTATATGAAAATTTATTACTTCATAGACTTTATACAATTAATACTTATATGAAAATTTATGACTTCATAGACTTTATACATTTAGTACTTATATGAAAATTTATTACTTCATAGACTTTATACAATTAATATTTATATGAAAATTTATTACTTCATAGACTTTATACATTTAGTACTTATATGAAAATTTATTACTTCATAGACTTTATACATTTAATACTTATATGAAAATTTATTACTTCATAGACTTTATACAATTAATACTTATATGAAAATTTATTACTTCATACACTTTATACATTTACTACTTATATGAAAATTTATTACTTCATAGACTTTATACAATTAATACTTATATGAAAATTTATTACTTCATAGACTTTATACATTTACTACTTATATGAAAATTTATTACTTCATAGACTTTATACAATTAATACTTATATGAAAATTTATTACTTCATAGACTTTATACATTTAATACTTATATGAAAATTTATTACTTCATAGACTTTATACTTTAATACTTATATGAAAATTTATTACTTCATAGACTTTATACATTTAATACTTATATGAAAATTTATTACTTCATAGACCTTATACATTTAATATTTATATGAAAATTTATTACTTCATAGACTTTATACAATTAATACTTATATGAAAATTTATTACTTCATAGACTTTATACATTTAATACTTATATGAAAATTTATTACTTCATAGACTTTATATTTTTTATACTTATATAAAAATTTATTACTTCATAGACTTTATATTTTGCTTCATAGACTTTATACATTTAATACTTATATGAAAATTTATTACTTCATAGACTTTATACATTTAATACTTATATGAAAATTTATTACTTCATAGACTTTATACAATTAATACTTATATGAAAATTTATGACTTCATAGACTTTATACATTTAGTACTTATATGAAAATTTATTACTTCATAGACTTTATACAATTAATACTTATATGAAAATTTATTACTTCATAGACTTTATACATTTAGTACTTATATGAAAATTTATTACTTCATAGACTTTATACAATTAATACTTATATGAAAATTTATTACTTCATAGACTTTATACATTTAGTACTTATATGAAAATTTATTACTTCATAGACTTTATACAATTAATACTTATATGAAAATTTATTACTTCATAGACTTTATACATTTACTACTTATATGAAAATTTATTACTTCATAGACTTTATACAATTAATACTTATATGAAAATTTATTACTTCATAGACTTTATACATTTAATACTTATATGAAAATTTATTACTTCATAGACTTTATACTTTAATACTTATATGAAAATTTATTACTTCATAGACTTTATACATTTAATACTTATATGAAAATTTATTACTTCATAGACCTTATACATTTAATACTTATATGAAAATTTATTACTTCATAGACTTTATACAATTAATACTTATATGAAAATTTATTACTTCATAGACTTTATACAATTAATACTTATATGAAAATTTATTACTTCATAGGCTTTATAAAATTAATACTTATATGAAAATTTATTACTTTATAGGCTTTATACAATTAATACTTATATGAAAATTTATTACTTCATAGACTTTATACAATTAATACTTATATGAAAATTTATTACTTCATAGGCTTTATACAATTAATACTTATATGAAAATTTATTACTTCATAGACTTTATACAATTAATACTTATATGAAAATTTATTACTTCATAGGCTTTATACAATTAATACTTATATGAAAATTTATTACTTCATAGACTTTATACATTTACTACTTATATGAAAATTTATTACTTCATACACTTTATACAATTAATACTTATATGAAAATTTATTACTTCATAGACTTTATAAAATTAATACTTATATGAAAATTTATTACTTCATAGACTTTATACATTTAATACTTATATGAAAATTTATTACTTCATAGACTTTATACATTTAATACTTATATGAAAATTTATTACTTCATAGACTTTATACTTTAATACTTATATGAAAATTTATTACTTCATAGACTTTATACATTTAATACTTATATGAAAATTTATTACTTCATAGACCTTATACATTTAATATTTATATGAAAATTTATTACTTCATAGACTTTATACAATTAATACTTATATGAAAATTTATTACTTCATAGACTTTATACATTTAATACTTATATGAAAATTTATTACTTCATAGACTTTATATTTTTTATACTTATATAAAAATTTATTACTTCATAGACTTTATATTTTGCTTCATAGACTTTATACATTTAATACTTATATGAAAATTTATTACTTCATAGACTTTATACATTTAATACTTATATGAAAATTTATTACTTCATAGACTTTATACAATTAATACTTATATGAAAATTTATTACTTCATAGACTTTATACATTTAGTACTTATATGAAAATTTATTACTTCATAGACTTTATACAATTAATACTTATATGAAAATTTATTACTTCATAGACTTTATACATTTAGTACTTATATGAAAATTTATTACTTCATAGACTTTATACAATTAATACTTATATGAAAATTTATTACTTCATAGACTTTATACATTTAGTACTTATATGAAAATTTATTACTTCATAGACTTTATACAATTAATACTTATATGAAAATTTATTACTTCATAGACTTTATACATTTACTACTTATATGAAAATTTATTACTTCATAGACTTTATACAATTAATACTTATATGAAAATTTATTACTTCATAGACTTTATACATTTAGTACTTATATGAAAATTTATTACTTCATAGACTTTATACAATTAATACTTATATGAAAATTTATTACTTCATAGACTTTATACATTTACTACTTATATGAAAATTTATTACTTCATAGACTTTATACAATTAATACTTATATGAAAATTTATTACTTCATAGACTTTATATATTTAATACTTATATGAAAATTTATTACTTCATAGACTTTATACTTTAATACTTATATGAAAATTTATTACTTCATAAACTTTATACAATTAATACTTATATGAAAATTTATTACTTCATAGACTTTATATTTTTTATACTTATATGAAAATTTATTACTTCATAGACTTTATATTTTTTATACTTATATAAAAATTTATTACTTCATAGACTTTATATTTTGCTTCATAGACTTTATAAATTTAATACTTATATGAAAATTTATTACTTCATAGACTTTATACAATTAATACTTATATGAAAATTTATTACTTCATAGACTTTATACATTTAATACTTATATGAAAATTTATTACTTCATAGACTTTATATTTTTTATACTTATATAAAAATTTATTACTTCATAGACTTTATATTTTGCTTCATAGACTTTATACATTTAATACTTATATGAAAATTTATTACTTCATAGACTTTATACAATTAATACTTATATGAAAATTTATTACTTCATAGACTTTATACATTTAATACTTATATGAAAATTTATTACTTCATAGACTTTATATTTTTTATACTTATATAAAAATTTATTACTTCATAGACTTTATATTTTGCTTCGTAGACTTTATACATTTAATACTTATATGAAAATTTATTACTTCATAGACTTTATACATTTAATACTTATATGAAAATTTATTACTTCATAGACTTTATACATTTAATACTTATATGAAAATTTATTACTTCATAGACTTTATACAATTAATACTTATATGAAAATTTATTACTTCATACACTTTATACATTTACTACTTATATGAAAATTTATTACTTCATAGACTTTATACAATTAATACTTATATGAAAATTTATTACTTCATAGACTTTATACATTTACTACTTATATGAAAATTTATTACTTCATAGACTTTATACAATTAATACTTATATGAAAATTTATTACTTCATAGACTTTATACATTTAATACTTATATGAAAATTTATTACTTCATAGACTTTATACTTTAATACTTATATGAAAATTTATTACTTCATAGACTTTATACAATTAATACTTATATGAAAATTTATTACTTCATAGACCTTATACATTTAATATTTATATGAAAATTTATTACTTCATAGACTTTATACAATTAATACTTATATGAAAATTTATTACTTCATAGACTTTATACATTTAATACTTATATGAAAATTTATTACTTCATAGACTTTATATTTTTTATACTTATATAAAAATTTATTACTTCATAGACTTTATATTTTGCTTCATAGACTTTATACATTTAATACTTATATGAAAATTTATTACTTCATAGACTTTATACATTTAATACTTATATGAAAATTTATTACTTCATAGACTTTATACAATTAATACTTATATGAAAATTTATGACTTCATAGACTTTATACATTTAGTACTTATATGAAAATTTATTACTTCATAGACTTTATACAATTAATATTTATATGAAAATTTATTACTTCATAGACTTTATACATTTAGTACTTATATGAAAATTTATTACTTCATAGACTTTATACATTTAATACTTATATGAAAATTTATTACTTCATAGACTTTATACAATTAATACTTATATGAAAATTTATTACTTCATACACTTTATACATTTACTACTTATATGAAAATTTATTACTTCATAGACTTTATACAATTAATACTTATATGAAAATTTATTACTTCATAGACTTTATACATTTACTACTTATATGAAAATTTATTACTTCATAGACTTTATACAATTAATACTTATATGAAAATTTATTACTTCATAGACTTTATACATTTAATACTTATATGAAAATTTATTACTTCATAGACTTTATACTTTAATACTTATATGAAAATTTATTACTTCATAGACTTTATACATTTAATACTTATATGAAAATTTATTACTTCATAGACCTTATACATTTAATATTTATATGAAAATTTATTACTTCATAGACTTTATACAATTAATACTTATATGAAAATTTATTACTTCATAGACTTTATACATTTAATACTTATATGAAAATTTATTACTTCATAGACTTTATATTTTTTATACTTATATAAAAATTTATTACTTCATAGACTTTATATTTTGCTTCATAGACTTTATACATTTAATACTTATATGAAAATTTATTACTTCATAGACTTTATACATTTAATACTTATATGAAAATTTATTACTTCATAGACTTTATACAATTAATACTTATATGAAAATTTATGACTTCATAGACTTTATACATTTAGTACTTATATGAAAATTTATTACTTCATAGACTTTATACAATTAATACTTATATGAAAATTTATTACTTCATAGACTTTATACATTTAGTACTTATATGAAAATTTATTACTTCATAGACTTTATACAATTAATACTTATATGAAAATTTATTACCTCATAGACTTTATACATTTAGTACTTATATGAAAATTTATTACTTCATAGACTTTATACAATTAATACTTATATGAAAATTTATTACTTCATAGACTTTATACATTTACTACTTATATGAAAATTTATTACTTCATAGACTTTATACAATTAATACTTATATGAAAATTTATTACTTCATAGACTTTATACATTTAATACTTATATGAAAATTTATTACTTCATAGACTTTATACTTTAATACTTATATGAAAATTTATTACTTCATAGACTTTATACATTTAATACTTATATGAAAATTTATTACTTCATAGACCTTATACATTTAATACTTATATGAAAATTTATTACTTCATAGACTTTATACAATTAATACTTATATGAAAATTTATTACTTCATAGACTTTATACAATTAATACTTATATGAAAATTTATTACTTCATAGGCTTTATAAAATTAATACTTATATGAAAATTTATTACTTTATAGGCTTTATACAATTAATACTTATATGAAAATTTATTACTTCATAGACTTTATACAATTAATACTTATATGAAAATTTATTACTTCATAGGCTTTATACAATTAATACTTATATGAAAATTTATTACTTCATAGACTTTATACAATTAATACTTATATGAAAATTTATTACTTCATAGGCTTTATACAATTAATACTTATATGAAAATTTATTACTTCATAGACTTTATACATTTACTACTTATATGAAAATTTATTACTTCATACACTTTATACAATTAATACTTATATGAAAATTTATTACTTCATAGACTTTATAAAATTAATACTTATATGAAAATTTATTACTTCATAGACTTTATACATTTAATACTTATATGAAAATTTATTACTTCATAGACTTTATACATTTAATACTTATATGAAAATTTATTACTTCATAGACTTTATACTTTAATACTTATATGAAAATTTATTACTTCATAGACTTTATACATTTAATACTTATATGAAAATTTATTACTTCATAGACCTTATACATTTAATATTTATATGAAAATTTATTACTTCATAGACTTTATACAATTAATACTTATATGAAAATTTATTACTTCATAGACTTTATACATTTAATACTTATATGAAAATTTATTACTTCATAGACTTTATATTTTTTATACTTATATAAAAATTTATTACTTCATAGACTTTATATTTTGCTTCATAGACTTTATACATTTAATACTTATATGAAAATTTATTACTTCATAGACTTTATACATTTAATACTTATATGAAAATTTATTACTTCATAGACTTTATACAATTAATACTTATATGAAAATTTATGACTTCATAGACTTTATACATTTAGTACTTATATGAAAATTTATTACTTCATAGACTTTATACAATTAATACTTATATGAAAATTTATTACTTCATAGACTTTATACATTTAGTACTTATATGAAAATTTATTACTTCATAGACTTTATACAATTAATACTTATATGAAAATTTATTACT
Organism: Bactrocera oleae; assembly: GCF_042242935.1. Lineage (NCBI taxonomy): Eukaryota > Metazoa > Arthropoda > Insecta > Diptera > Tephritidae > Bactrocera > Bactrocera oleae. Next base: position 2,587,327 of record NW_027212752.1, on the reverse strand, counting down.
TCATAGACTTTATACATTTAGTACTTATATGAAAATTTATTACTTCATAGACTTTATACAATTAATACTTATATGAAAATTTATTACTTCATAGACTTTATACATTTACTACTTATATGAAAATTTATTACTTCATAGACTTTATACAATTAATACTTATATGAAAATTTATTACTTCATAGACTTTATACATTTAGTACTTATATGAAAATTTATTACTTCATAGACTTTATACAATTAATACTTATATGAAAATTTATTACTTCATAGACTTTATACATTTACTACTTATATGAAAATTTATTACTTCATAGACTTTATACAATTAATACTTATATGAAAATTTATTACTTCATAGACTTTATACATTTAATACTTATATGAAAATTTATTACTTCATAGACTTTATACTTTAGTACTTATATGAAAATTTATTACTTCATAGACTTTATACAATTAATACTTATATGAAAATTTATTACTTCATAGACTTTATATTTTTTATACTTATATGAAAATTTATTACTTCATAGACTTTATATTTTTTATACTTATATAAAAATTTATTACTTCATAGACTTTATATTTTGCTTCATAGACTTTATACATTTAATACTTATATGAAAATTTATTACTTCATAGACTTTATACAATTAATACTTATATGAAAATTTATTACTTCATAGACTTTATACATTTAATACTTATATGAAAATTTATTACTTCATAGACTTTATATTTTTTATACTTATATAAAAATTTATTACTTCATAGACTTTATATTTTGCTTCATAGACTTTATACATTTAATACTTATATGAAAATTTATTACTTCATAGACTTTATACATTTAATACTTATATGAAAATTTATTACTTCATAGACTTTATACATTTACTACTTATATGAAAATTTATTACTTCATAGACTTTATACAATTAATACTTATATGAAAATTTATTACTTCATAGACTTTATACATTTACTACTTATATGAAAATTTATTACTTCATAGACTTTATACATTTACTACTTATATGAAAATTTATTACTTCATAGACTTTATACAATTAATACTTATATGAAAATTTATTACTTCATAGACTTTATACATTTACTACTTATATGAAAATTTATTACTTCATAGACTTTATACAATTAATACTTATATGAAAATTTATTACTTCATAGACTTTATACATTTAATACTTATATGAAAATTTATTACTTCATAGACTTTATACTTTAATACTTATATGAAAATTTATTACTTCATAGACTTTATACATTTAATACTTATATGAAAATTTATTACTTCATAGACCTTATACATTTAATACTTATATGAAAATTTATTACTTCATAGACTTTATACATTTAATACTTATATGAAAATTTATTACTTCATAGACTTTATACAATTAATACTTATATGAAAATTTATTACTTCATAGACTTTATACAATTAATACTTATATGAAAATTTATTACTTCATAGGCTTTATAAAATTAATACTTATATGAAAATTTATTACTTTATAGGCTTTATACAATTAATACTTATATGAAAATTTATTACTTCATAGACTTTATACAATTAATACTTATATGAAAATTTATTACTTCATAGGCTTTATACAATTAATACTTATATGAAAATTTATTACTTCATAGACTTTATACAATTAATACTTATATGAAAATTTATTACTTCATAGGCTTTATACAATTAATACTTATATGAAAATTTATTACTTCATAGACTTTATACATTTACTACTTATATGAAAATTTATTACTTCATACACTTTATACAATTAATACTTATATGAAAATTTATTACTTCATAGACTTTATAAAATTAATACTTATATGAAAATTTATTACTTCATAGACTTTATACATTTAATACTTATATGAAAATTTATTACTTCATAGACTTTATACATTTAATACTTATATGAAAATTTATTACTTCATAGACTTTATACTTTAATACTTATATGAAAATTTATTACTTCATAGACTTTATACATTTAATACTTATATGAAAATTTATTACTTCATAGACCTTATACATTTAATATTTATATGAAAATTTATTACTTCATAGACTTTATACAATTAATACTTATATGAAAATTTATTACTTCATAGACTTTATACATTTAATACTTATATGAAAATTTATTACTTCATAGACTTTATATTTTTTATACTTATATAAAAATTTATTACTTCATAGACTTTATATTTTGCTTCATAGACTTTATACATTTAATACTTATATGAAAATTTATTACTTCATAGACTTTATACATTTAATACTTATATGAAAATTTATTACTTCATAGACTTTATACAATTAATACTTATATGAAAATTTATGACTTCATAGACTTTATACATTTAGTACTTATATGAAAATTTATTACTTCATAGACTTTATACAATTAATACTTATATGAAAATTTATTACTTCATAGACTTTATACATTTAGTACTTATATGAAAATTTATTACTTCATAGACTTTATACAATTAATACTTATATGAAAATTTATTACTTCATAGACTTTATACATTTAGTACTTATATGAAAATTTATTACTTCATAGACTTTATACAATTAATACTTATATGAAAATTTATTACTTCATAGACTTTATACATTTACTACTTATATGAAAATTTATTACTTCATAGACTTTATACAATTAATACTTATATGAAAATTTATTACTTCATAGACTTTATACATTTAGTACTTATATGAAAATTTATTACTTCATAGACTTTATACAATTAATACTTATATGAAAATTTATTACTTCATAGACTTTATACATTTACTACTTATATGAAAATTTATTACTTCATAGACTTTATACAATTAATACTTATATGAAAATTTATTACTTCATAGACTTTATACATTTAATACTTATATGAAAATTTATTACTTCATAGACTTTATACTTTAGTACTTATATGAAAATTTATTACTTCATAGACTTTATACAATTAATACTTATATGAAAATTTATTACTTCATAGACTTTATATTTTTTATACTTATATGAAAATTTATTACTTCATAGACTTTATATTTTTTATACTTATATAAAAATTTATTACTTCATAGACTTTATATTTTGCTTCATAGACTTTATACATTTAATACTTATATGAAAATTTATTACTTCATAGACTTTATACAATTAATACTTATATGAAAATTTATTACTTCATAGACTTTATACATTTAATACTTATATGAAAATTTATTACTTCATAGACTTTATATTTTTTATACTTATATAAAAATTTATTACTTCATAGACTTTATATTTTGCTTCATAGACTTTATACATTTAATACTTATATGAAAATTTATTACTTCATAGACTTTATACATTTAATACTTATATGAAAATTTATTACTTCATAGACTTTATACAATTAATACTTATATGAAAATTTATTACTTCATAGACTTTATACATTTACTACTTATATGAAAATTTATTACTTCATAGACTTTATACAATTAATACTTATATGAAAATTTATTACTTCATAGACTTTATACATTTACTACTTATATGAAAATTTATTACTTCATAGACTTTATACAATTAATACTTATATGAAAATTTATTACTTCATAGACTTTATACATTTAATACTTATATGAAAATTTATTACTTCATAGACTTTATACTTTAATACTTATATGAAAATTTATTACTTCATAGACTTTATACAATTAATACTTATATGAAAATTTATTACTTCATAGACTTTATATTTTTTATACTTATATGAAAATTTATTACTTCATAGACTTTATATTTTTTATACTTATATAAAAATTTATTACTTCATAGACTTTATATTTTGCTTCATAGACTTTATACATTTAATACTTATATGAAAATTTATTACTTCATAGACTTTATACATTTACTACTTATATGAAAATTTATTACTTCATAGACTTTATACAATTAATACTTATATGAAAATTTATTACTTCATAGACTTTATACATTTAATACTTATATGAAAATTTATTACTTCATAGACTTTATACAATTAATACTTATATGAAAATTTATTACTTCATAGACTTTATACAATTAATACTTATATGAAAATTTATTACTTCATAGACTTTATACATTTACTACTTATATGAAAATTTATTACTTCATAGACTTTATACAATTAATACTTATATGAAAATTTATTACTTCATAGACTTTATACATTTACTACTTATATGAAAATTTATTACTTCGTAGACTTTATACAATTAATACTTATATGAAAATTTATTACTTCATAGACTTTATACATTTACTACTTATATGAAAATTTATTACTTCATAGACTTTATACAATTAATACTTATATAAAAATTTATTACTTCATAGACTTTATATTTTGCTTCATAGACTTTATACAATTAATACTTATATGAAAATTTATTACTTCATAGACTTTATACATTTACTACTTATATGAAAATTTATTACTTCATAGACTTTATACAATTAATACTTATATGAAAATTTATTACTTCATAGACTTTATACATTTACTACTTATATGAAAATTTATTACTTCATAGACTTTATACAATTAATACTTATATGAAAATTTATTACTTCATAGACTTTATACATTTACTACTTATATGAAAATTTATTACTTCATAGACTTTATACAATTAATACTTATATGAAAATTTATTACTTCATAGACTTTATACATTTAATACTTATATGAAAATTTATTACTTCATAGACTTTATACTTTAATACTTATATGAAAATTTATTACTTCATAGACTTTATACAATTAATACTTATATGAAAATTTATTACTTCATAGACTTTATATTTTTTATACTTATATGAAAATTTATTACTTCATAGACTTTATACAATTAATACTTATATGAAAATTTATTACTTCATAGACTTTATATTTTTTATACTTATATAAAAATTTATTACTTCATAGACTTTATATTTTGCTTCATAGACTTTATACATTTAATACTTATATGAAAATTTATTACTTCATAGACTTTATACATTTAATACTTATATGAAAATTTATTACTTCATAGACTTTATACAATTAATACTTATATGAAAATTTATGACTTCATAGACTTTATACATTTAGTACTTATATGAAAATTTATTACTTCATAGACTTTATACAATTAATACTTATATGAAAATTTATTACTTCATAGACTTTATACATTTAGTACTTATATGAAAATTTATTACTTCATAGACTTTATACAATTAATACTTATATGAAAATTTATTACTTCATAGACTTTATACATTTAGTACTTATATGAAAATTTATTACTTCATAGACTTTATACAATTAATACTTATATGAAAATTTATTACTTCATAGACTTTATACATTTACTACTTATATGAAAATTTATTACTTCATAGACTTTATACAATTAATACTTATATGAAAATTTATTACTTCATAGACTTTATACATTTAGTACTTATATGAAAATTTATTACTTCATAGACTTTATACAATTAATACTTATATGAAAATTTATTACTTCATAGACTTTATACATTTAGTACTTATATGAAAATTTATTACTTCATAGACTTTATACAATTAATACTTATATGAAAATTTATTACTTCATAGACTTTATACATTTAATACTTATATGAAAATTTATTACTTCATAGACTTTATACTTTAATACTTATATGAAAATTTATTACTTCATAGACTTTATACAATTAATACTTATATGAAAATTTATTACTTCATAGACTTTATATTTTTTATACTTATATGAAAATTTATTACTTCATAGACTTTATATTTTTTATACTTATATAAAAATTTATTACTTCATAGACTTTATATTTTGCTTCATAGACTTTATACATTTAATACTTATATGAAAATTTATTACTTCATAGACTTTATACAATTAATACTTATATGAAAATTTATTACTTCATAGACTTTATACATTTAATACTTATATGAAAATTTATTACTTCATAGACTTTATATTTTTTATACTTATATAAAAATTTATTACTTCATAGACTTTATATTTTGCTTCATAGACTTTATACATTTAATACTTATATGAAAATTTATTACTTCATAGACTTTATACATTTAATACTTATATGAAAATTTATTACTTCATAGACTTTATACAATTAATACTTATATGAAAATTTATTACTTCATAGACTTTATACATTTACTACTTATATGAAAATTTATTACTTCATAGACTTTATACAATTAATACTTATATGAAAATTTATTACTTCATAGACTTTATACATTTAGTACTTATATGAAAATTTATTACTTCATAGACTTTATACAATTAATACTTATATGAAAATTTATTACTTCATAGACTTTATACATTTACTACTTATATGAAAATTTATTACTTCATAGACTTTATACAATTAATACTTATATGAAAATTTATTACTTCATAGACTTTATACATTTAATACTTATATGAAAATTTATTACTTCATAGACTTTATACTTTAATACTTATATGAAAATTTATTACTTCATAGACTTTATACAATTAATACTTATATGAAAATTTATTACTTCATAGACTTTATATTTTTTATACTTATATGAAAATTTATTACTTCATAGACTTTATATTTTTTATACTTATATAAAAATTTATTACTTCATAGACTTTATATTTTGCTTCGTAGACTTTATACATTTAATACTTATATGAAAATTTATTACTTCATAGACTTTATACATTTAATACTTATATGAAAATTTATTACTTCATAGACTTTATACATTTAATACTTATATGAAAATTTATTACTTCATAGACTTTATACAATTAATACTTATATGAAAATTTATTACTTCATACACTTTATACATTTACTACTTATATGAAAATTTATTACTTCATAGACTTTATACAATTAATACTTATATGAAAATTTATTACTTCATAGACTTTATACATTTACTACTTATATGAAAATTTATTACTTCATAGACTTTATACAATTAATACTTATATGAAAATTTATTACTTCATAGACTTTATACATTTAATACTTATATGAAAATTTATTACTTCATAGACTTTATACTTTAATACTTATATGAAAATTTATTACTTCATAGACTTTATACATTTAATACTTATATGAAAATTTATTACTTCATAGACCTTATACATTTAATATTTATATGAAAATTTATTCTTCATAGACTTTATACAATTAATACTTATATGAAAATTTATTACTTCATAGACTTTATACATTTAATACTTATATGAAAATTTATTACTTCATAGACTTTATATTTTTTATACTTATATAAAAATTTATTACTTCATAGACTTTATATTTTGCTTCATAGACTTTATACATTTAATACTTATATGAAAATTTATTACTTCATAGACTTTATACATTTAATACTTATATGAAAATTTATTACTTCATAGACTTTATACAATTAATACTTATATGAAAATCTATGACTTCATAGACTTTATACATTTAGTACTTATATGAAAATTTATTACTTCATAGACTTTATACAATTAATATTTATATGAAAATTTATTACTTCATAGACTTTATACATTTAGTACTTATATGAAAATTTATTACTTCATAGACTTTATACATTTAATACTTATATGAAAATTTATTACTTCATAGACTTTATACAATTAATACTTATATGAAAATTTATTACTTCATACACTTTATACATTTACTACTTATATGAAAATTTATTACTTCATAGACTTTATACAATTAATACTTATATGAAAATTTATTACTTCATAGACTTTATACATTTACTACTTATATGAAAATTTATTACTTCATAGACTTTATACAATTAATACTTATATGAAAATTTATTACTTCATAGACTTTATACATTTAATACTTATATGAAAATTTATTACTTCATAGACTTTATACTTTAATACTTATATGAAAATTTATTACTTCATAGACTTTATACATTTAATACTTATATGAAAATTTATTACTTCATAGACCTTATACATTTAATATTTATATGAAAATTTATTACTTCATAGACTTTATACAATTAATACTTATATGAAAATTTATTACTTCATAGACTTTATACATTTAATACTTATATGAAAATTTATTACTTCATAGACTTTATATTTTTTATACTTATATAAAAATTTATTACTTCATAGACTTTATATTTTGCTTCATAGACTTTATACATTTAATACTTATATGAAAATTTATTACTTCATAGACTTTATACATTTAATACTTATATGAAAATTTATTACTTCATAGACTTTATACAATTAATACTTATATGAAAATTTATGACTTCATAGACTTTATACATTTAGTACTTATATGAAAATTTATTACTTCATAGACTTTATACAATTAATACTTATATGAAAATTTATTACTTCATAGACTTTATACATTTAGTACTTATATGAAAATTTATTACTTCATAGACTTTATACAATTAATACTTATATGAAAATTTATTACTTCATAGACTTTATACATTTAGTACTTATATGAAAATTTATTACTTCATAGACTTTATACAATTAATACTTATATGAAAATTTATTACTTCATAGACTTTATACATTTACTACTTATATGAAAATTTATTACTTCATAGACTTTATACAATTAATACTTATATGAAAATTTATTACTTCATAGACTTTATACATTTAATACTTATATGAAAATTTATTACTTCATAGACTTTATACTTTAATACTTATATGAAAATTTATTACTTCATAGACTTTATACATTTAATACTTATATGAAAATTTATTACTTCATAGACCTTATACATTTAATACTTATATGAAAATTTATTACTTCATAGACTTTATACAATTAATACTTATATGAAAATTTATTACTTCATAGACTTTATACAATTAATACTTATATGAAAATTTATTACTTCATAGGCTTTATAAAATTAATACTTATATGAAAATTTATTACTTTATAGGCTTTATACAATTAATACTTATATGAAAATTTATTACTTCATAGACTTTATACAATTAATACTTATATGAAAATTTATTACTTCATAGGCTTTATACAATTAATACTTATATGAAAATTTATTACTTCATAGACTTTATACAATTAATACTTATATGAAAATTTATTACTTCATAGGCTTTATACAATTAATACTTATATGAAAATTTATTACTTCATAGACTTTATACATTTACTACTTATATGAAAATTTATTACTTCATACACTTTATACAATTAATACTTATATGAAAATTTATTACTTCATAGACTTTATAAAATTAATACTTATATGAAAATTTATTACTTCATAGACTTTATACATTTAATACTTATATGAAAATTTATTACTTCATAGACTTTATACATTTAATACTTATATGAAAATTTATTACTTCATAGACTTTATACTTTAATACTTATATGAAAATTTATTACTTCATAGACTTTATACATTTAATACTTATATGAAAATTTATTACTTCATAGACCTTATACATTTAATATTTATATGAAAATTTATTACTTCATAGACTTTATACAATTAATACTTATATGAAAATTTATTACTTCATAGACTTTATACATTTAATACTTATATGAAAATTTATTACTTCATAGACTTTATATTTTTTATACTTATATAAAAATTTATTACTTCATAGACTTTATATTTTGCTTCATAGACTTTATACATTTAATACTTATATGAAAATTTATTACTTCATAGACTTTATACATTTAATACTTATATGAAAATTTATTACTTCATAGACTTTATACAATTAATACTTATATGAAAATTTATGACTTCATAGACTTTATACATTTAGTACTTATATGAAAATTTATTACTTCATAGACTTTATACAATTATTACTTATATGAAAATTTATTACTTCATAGACTTTATACATTTAGTACTTATATGAAAATTTATTAATTCATAGACTTTATACAATTAATACTTATATGAAAATTTATTACTTCATAGACTTTATACATTTAGTACTTATATGAAAATTTATTACTTCATAGACTTTATACAATTAATACTTATATGAAAATTTATTACTTCATAGACTTTATACATTTACTACTTATATGAAAATTTATTACTTCATAGACTTTATACAATTAATACTTATATGAAAATTTATTACTTCATAGACTTTATACATTTAGTACTTATATGAAAATTTATTACTTCATAGACTTTATACAATTAATACTTATATGAAAATTTATTACTTCATAGACTTTATACATTTACTACTTATATGAAAATTTATTACTTCATAGACTTTATACAATTAATACTTATATGAAAATTTATTACTTCATAGACTTTATACATTTAATACTTATATGAAAATTTATTACTTCATAGACTTTATACTTTAATACTTATATGAAAATTTATTACTTCATAGACTTTATACATTTAATACTTATATGAAAATTTATTACTTCATAGACCTTATACATTTAATACTTATATGAAAATTTATTACTTCATAGACTTTATACAATTAATACTTATATGAAAATTTATTACTCCATAGACTTTATACAATTAATACTTATATGAAAATTTATTACTTCATAGGCTTTATAAAATTAATACTTATATGAAAATTTATTACTTTATAGGCTTTATACAATTAATACTTATATGAAAATTTATTACTTCATAGACTTTATACAATTAATACTTATATGAAAATTTATTACTTCATAGGCTTTATACAATTAATACTTATATGAAAATTTATTACTTCATAGACTTTATACAATTAATACTTATATGAAAATTTATTACTTCATAGGCTTTATACAATTAATACTTATATGAAAATTTATTACTTCATAGACTTTATACATTTACTACTTATATGAAAATTTATTACTTCATACACTTTATACAATTAATACTTATATGAAAATTTATTACTTCATAGACTTTATAAAATTAATACTTATATGAAAATTTATTACTTCATAGACTTTATACATTTAATACTTATATGAAAATTTATTACTTCATAGACTTTATACATTTAATACTTATATGAAAATTTATTACTTCATAGACTTTATACAATTAATACTTATATGAAAATTTATTACTTCATAGACTTTATACAATTAATACTTATATGAAAATTTATTACTTCATAGACTTTATACAATTAGTACTTATATGAAAATTTATTACTTCATAGACCTTATACATTTAATACTTATATGAAAATTTATTACTTCATAGACTTTATACAATTAATACTTATATGAAAATTTATTACTTCATAGACTTTATACATTTACTACTTATATGAAAATTTATTACTTCATAGACTTTATACTTTAATACTTATATGAAAATTTATTACTTCATAGACTTTATACATTTAATACTTATATGAAAATTTATTACTTCATAGACCTTATACATTTAATACTTATATGAAAATTTATTACTTCATAGACTTTATACAATTAATACTTATATGAAAATTTATTACTTCATAGAATTTATACATTTAGTACTTATATGAAAATTTATTACTTCATAGACTTTATACAATTAATACTTATATGAAAATTTATTACTTCATAGACTTTATACAATTAATACTTATATGAAAATTTATTACTTCATAGACTTTATACATTTAATACTTATATGAAAATTTATTACTTCATAGACTTTATACATTTAATACTTATATGAAAATTTATTACTTCATAGACTTTATACAATTAATACTTATATGAAAATTTATTACTTCATAGACTTTATACATTTAGTACTTATATGAAAATTTATTACTTCATAGACTTTATACAATTAATACTTATATGAAAATTTATTACTTCATAGACTTTATACAATTAATACTTATATGAAAATTTATTACTTCATAGACTTTATACAATTAATACTTATATGAAAATTTATTACTTCATAGACTTTATACAATTAATACTTATATGAAAATTTATTACTTCATAGACTTTATACATTTAATACTTATATGAAAATTTATTACTTCATAGACTTTATATTTTTTATACTTATATAAAAATTTATTACTTCATAGACTTTATATTTTGCTTCATAGACTTTATACATTTAATACTTATATGAAAATTTATTACCTCATAGACTTTATACATTTAATACTTATATGAAAATTTATTACTTCATAGACTTTATACTTTAATACTTATATGAAAATTTATTACTTCATAGACTTTATACATTTAATACTTATATGAAAATTTATTACTTCATAGACTTTATACAATTAATACTTATATGAAAATTTATTACTTCATAGGCTTTATACAATTAATACTTATATGAAAATTTATTACTTCATAGACTTTATAAATTTACTACTTATATGAAAATTTATTACTTCATAGACTTTATACAATTAATACTTATATGAAAATTTATTACTTCATAGACTTTATACATTTAATACTTATATGAAAATTTATTACTTCATAGACTTTATACATTTAATACTTATATGAAAATTTATTACTTCATAGACTTTATACAATTAATACTTATATGAAAATTTATTACTTCATAGACTTTATACATTTAGTACTTATATGAAAATTTATTACTTCATAGACTTTATACAATTAATACTTATATGAAAATTTATTACTTCATAGACTTTATACAATTAATACTTATATGAAAATTTATTACTTCATAGACTTTATACAATTAATACTTATATGAAAATTTATTACTTCATAGACTTTATACAATTAATACTTATATGAAAATTTATTACTTCATAGACTTTATACATTTAATACTTATATGAAAATTTATTACTTCATAGACTTTATATTTTTTATACTTATATAAAAATTTATTACTTCATAGACTTTATATTTTGCTTCATAGACTTTATACATTTAATACTTATATGAAAATTTATTACCTCATAGACTTTATACATTTAATACTTATATGAAAATTTATTACTTCATAGACTTTATACTTTAATACTTATATGAAAATTTATTACTTCATAGACTTTATACATTTAATACTTATATGAAAATTTATTACTTCATAGACTTTATACAATTAATACTTATATGAAAATTTATTACTTCATAGGCTTTATACAATTAATACTTATATGAAAATTTATTACTTCATAGACTTTATAAATTTACTACTTATATGAAAATTTATTACTTCATAGACTTTATACAATTAATACTTATATGAAAATTTATTACTTCATAGACTTTATACATTTAATACTTATATGAATATTTATTACTTCATAGACTTTATACAATTAATACTTATATGAAAATTTATTACTTCATAGACTTTATACAATTAATACTTATATGAAAATTTATTACTTCATAGACTTTATACAATTAATACTTATATGAAAATTTATTACTTCATAGACTTTATACATTTACTACTTATATGAAAATTTATTACTTTATAGGCTTTATACAATTAATACTTATATTAAAATTTATTACTTCATAGACTTTATACAATTAATACTTATATGAAAATTTATTACTTCATAGGCTTTATACAATTAATACTTATATGAAAATTTATTACTTCATAGACTTTATACATTTACTACTTATATGAAAATTTATTACTTCATACACTTTATACAATTAATACTTATATGAAAATTTATTACTTCATAGACTTTATAAAATTAATACTTATATGAAAATTTATTACTTCATAGACTTTATACATTTAATACTTATATGAAAATTTATTACTTCATAGACTTTATACATTTAATACTTATATGAAAATTTATTACTTCATAGACTTTATACAATTAATACTTATATGAAAATTTATTACTTCATAGACTTTATACATTTAGTACTTATATGAAAATTTATTACTTCATAGACTTTATACAATTAATACTTATATGAAAATTTATTACTTCATAGACTTTATACAATTAATACTTATATGAAAATTTATTACTTCATAGACTTTATACAATTAATACTTATATGAAAATTTATTACTTCATAGACTTTATATTTTTTATACTTATATGAAAATTTATTACTTCATAGACTTTATATTTTTTATACTTATATAAAAATTTATTACTTCATAGACTTTATATTTTGCTTCATAGACTTTATACATTTAATACTTATATGAAAATTTATTACTTCATAGACTTTATACAATTAATACTTATATGAAAATTTATTACTTCATAGACTTTATACATTTAATACTTATATGAAAATTTATTACTTCATAGACTTTATATTTTTTATACTTATATAAAAATTTATTACTTCATAGACTTTATATTTTGCTTCGTAGACTTTATACATTTAATACTTATATGAAAATTTATTACTTCATAGACTTTATACATTTAATACTTATATGAAAATTTATTACTTCATAGACTTTATACATTTAATACTTATATGAAAATTTATTACTTCATAGACTTTATACAATTAATACTTATATGAAAATTTATTACTTCATACACTTTATACATTTACTACTTATATGAAAATTTATTACTTCATAGACTTTATACAATTAATACTTATATGAAAATTTATTACTTCATAGACTTTATACATTTACTACTTATATGAAAATTTATTACTTCATAGACTTTATACAATTAATACTTATATGAAAATTTATTACTTCATAGACTTTATACATTTAATACTTATATGAAAATTTATTACTTCATAGACTTTATACTTTAATACTTATATGAAAATTTATTACTTCATAGACTTTATACATTTAATACTTATATGAAAATTTATTACTTCATAGACCTTATACATTTAATATTTATATGAAAATTTATTACTTCATAGACTTTATACAATTAATACTTATATGAAAATTTATTACTTCATAGACTTTATACATTTAATACTTATATGAAAATTTATTACTTCATAGACTTTATATTTTTTATACTTATATAAAAATTTATTACTTCATAGACTTTATATTTTGCTTCATAGACTTTATACATTTAATACTTATATGAAAATTTATTACTTCATAGACTTTATACATTTAATACTTATATGAAAATTTATTACTTCATAGACTTTATACAATTAATACTTATATGAAAATTTATGACTTCATAGACTTTATACATTTAGTACTTATATGAAAATTTATTACTTCATAGACTTTATACAATTAATATTTATATGAAAATTTATTACTTCATAGACTTTATACATTTAGTACTTATATGAAAATTTATTACTTCATAGACTTTATACATTTAATACTTATATGAAAATTTATTACTTCATAGACTTTATACAATTAATACTTATATGAAAATTTATTACTTCATACACTTTATACATTTACTACTTATATGAAAATTTATTACTTCATAGACTTTATACAATTAATACTTATATGAAAATTTATTACTTCATAGACTTTATACATTTACTACTTATATGAAAATTTATTACTTCATAGACTTTATACAATTAATACTTATATGAAAATTTATTACTTCATAGACTTTATACATTTAATACTTATATGAAAATTTATTACTTCATAGACTTTATACTTTAATACTTATATGAAAATTTATTACTTCATAGACTTTATACATTTAATACTTATATGAAAATTTATTACTTCATAGACCTTATACATTTAATATTTATATGAAAATTTATTACTTCATAGACTTTATACAATTAATACTTATATGAAAATTTATTACTTCATAGACTTTATACATTTAATACTTATATGAAAATTTATTACTTCATAGACTTTATACATTTAATACTTATATAAAAATTTATTACTTCATAGACTTTATATTTTGCTTCATAGACTTTATACATTTAATACTTATATGAAAATTTATTACTTCATAGACTTTATACATTTAATACTTATATGAAAATTTATTACTTCATAGACTTTATACAATTAATACTTATATGAAAATTTATGACTTCATAGACTTTATACATTTAGTACTTATATGAAAATTTATTACTTCATAGACTTTATACAATTAATACTTATATGAAAATTTATTACTTCATAGACTTTATACATTTAGTACTTATATGAAAATTTATTACTTCATAGACTTTATACAATTAATACTTATATGAAAATTTATTACTTCATAGACTTTATACATTTAGTACTTATATGAAAATTTATTACTTCATAGACTTTATACAATTAATACTTATATGAAAATTTATTACTTCATAGACTTTATACATTTACTACTTATATGAAAATTTATTACTTCATAGACTTTATACAATTAATACTTATATGAAAATTTATTACTTCATAGACTTTATACATTTAATACTTATATGAAAATTTATTACTTCATAGACTTTATACTTTAATACTTATATGAAAATTTATTACTTCATAGACTTTATACATTTAATACTTATATGAAAATTTATTACTTCATAGACCTTATACATTTAATACTTATATGAAAATTTATTACTTCATAGACTTTATACAATTAATACTTATATGAAAATTTATTACTTCATAGACTTTATACAATTAATACTTATATGAAAATTTATTACTTCATAGGCTTTATAAAATTAATACTTATATGAAAATTTATTACTTTATAGGCTTTATACAATTAATACTTATATGAAAATTTATTACTTCATAGACTTTATACAATTAATACTTATATGAAAATTTATTACTTCATAGGCTTTATACAATTAATACTTATATGAAAATTTATTACTTCATAGACTTTATACAATTAATACTTATATGAAAATTTATTACTTCATAGGCTTTATACAATTAATACTTAAATGAAAATTTATTACTTCATAGACTTTATACATTTACTACTTATATGAAAATTTATTACTTCATACACTTTATACAATTAATACTTATATGAAAATTTATTACTTCATAGACTTTATAAAATTAATACTTATATGAAAATTTATTACTTCATAGACTTTATACATTTAATACTTATATGAAAATTTATTACTTCATAGACTTTATACATTTAATACTTATATGAAAATTTATTACTTCATAGACTTTATACTTTAATACTTATATGAAAATTTATTACTTCATAGACTTTATACATTTAATACTTATATGAAAATTTATTACTTCATAGACCTTATACATTTAATATTTATATGAAAATTTATTACTTCATAGACTTTATACAATTAATACTTATATGAAAATTTATTACTTCATAGACTTTATACATTTAATACTTATATGAAAATTTATTACTTCATAGACTTTATATTTTGTATACTTATATAAAAATTTATTACTTCATAGACTTTATATTTTGCTTCATAGACTTTATACATTTAATACTTATATGAAAATTTATTACTTCATAGACTTTATACATTTAATACTTATATGAAAATTTATTACTTCATAGACTTTATACAATTAATACTTATATGAAAATTTATGACTTCATAGACTTTATACATTTAGTACTTATATGAAAATTTATTACTTCATAGACTTTATACAATTAATACTTATATGAAAATTTATTACTTCATAGACTTTATACATTTAGTACTTATATGAAAATTTATTACTTCATAGACTTTATACAATTAATACTTATATGAAAATTTATTACTTCATAGACTTTATACATTTAGTACTTATATGAAAATTTATTACTTCATAGACTTTATATTTTTTATACTTATATAAAAATTTATTACTTCATAGACTTTATATTTTGCTTCATAGACTTTATACATTTAATACTTATATGAAAATTTATTACTTCATAGACTTTATACATTTAATACTTATATGAAAATTTATTACTTCATAGACTTTATACAATTAATACTTATATGAAAATTTATTACTTCATAGACTTTATACATTTAGTACTTATATGAAAATTTATTACTTCATAGACTTTATACATTTACTACTTATATGAAAATTTATTACTTCATAGACTTTATACAATTAATACTTATATGAAAATTTATTACTTCATAGACTTTATACATTTAGTACTTATATGAAAATTTATTACTTCATAGACTTTATACAATTAATACTTATATGAAAATTTATTACTTCATAGACTTTATACATTTACTACTTATATGAAAATTTATTACTTCATAGACTTTATACAATTAATACTTATATGAAAATTTATTACTTCATAGACTTTATACATTTAATACTTATATGAAAATTTATTACTTCATAGACTTTATACTTTAATACTTATATGAAAATTTATTACTTCATAGACTTTATACAATTAATACTTATATGAAAATTTATTACTTCATAGACTTTATATTTTTTATACTTATATGAAAATTTATTACTTCATAGACTTTATATTTTTTATACTTATATAAAAATTTATTACTTCATAGACTTTATATTTTGCTTCATAGACTTTATACATTTAATACTTATATGAAAATTTATTACTTCATAGACTTTATACAATTAATACTTATATGAAAATTTATTACTTCATAGACTTTATACATTTAATACTTATATGAAAATTTATTACTTCATAGACTTTATATTTTTTATACTTATATAAAAATTTATTACTTCATAGACTTTATATTTTGCTTCGTAGACTTTATACATTTAATACTTATATGAAAATTTATTACTTCATAGACTTTATACATTTAATACTTATATGAAAATTTATTACTTCATAGACTTTATACATTTAATACTTATATGAAAATTTATTACTTCATAGACTTTATACAATTAATACTTATATGAAAATTTATTACTTCATACACTTTATACATTTACTACTTATATGAAAATTTATTACTTCATAGACTTTATACAATTAATACTTATATGAAAATTTATTACTTCATAGACTTTATACATTTACTACTTATATGAAAATTTATTACTTCATAGACTTTATACAATTAATACTTATATGAAAATTTATTACTTCATAGACTTTATACATTTAATACTTATATGAAAATTTATTACTTCATAGACTTTATACTTTAATACTTATATGAAAATTTATTACTTCATAGACTTTATACATTTAATACTTATATGAAAATTTATTACTTCATAGACCTTATACATTTAATATTTATATGAAAATTTATTACTTCATAGACTTTATACAATTAATACTTATATGAAAATTTATTACTTCATAGACTTTATACATTTAATACTTATATGAAAATTTATTAATTCATAGACTTTATATTTTTTATACTTATATAAAAATTTATTACTTCATAGACTTTATATTTTGCTTCATAGACTTTATACATTTAATACTTATATGAAAATTTATTACTTCATAGACTTTATACATTTAATACTTATATGAAAATTTATTACTTCATAGACTTTATACAATTAATACTTATATGAAAATTTATGACTTCATAGACTTTATACATTTAGTACTTATATGAAAATTTATTACTTCATAGACTTTATACAATTAATATTTATATGAAAATTTATTACTTCATAGACTTTATATATTTAGTACTTATATGAAAATTTATTACTTCATAGACTTTATACATTTAATACTTATATGAAAATTTATTACTTCATAGACTTTATACAATTAATACTTATATGAAAATTTATTACTTCATACACTTTATACATTTACTACTTATATGAAAATTTATTACTTCATAGACTTTATACAATTAAAACTTATATGAAAATTTATTACTTCATAGACTTTATACATTTACTACTTATATGAAAATTTATTACTTCATAGACTTTATACAATTAATACTTATATGAAAATTTATTACTTCATAGACTTTATACATTTAATACTTATATGAAAATTTATTACTTCATAGACTTTATACTTTAATACTTATATGAAAATTTATTACTTCATAGACTTTATACATTTAATACTTATATGAAAATTTATTACTTCATAGACCTTATACATTTAATATTTATATGAAAATTTATTACTTCATAGA
This sequence comes from Bactrocera oleae, assembly GCF_042242935.1. Taxonomy (NCBI): domain Eukaryota; kingdom Metazoa; phylum Arthropoda; class Insecta; order Diptera; family Tephritidae; genus Bactrocera; species Bactrocera oleae. The sequence continues at coordinate 2,567,063 of NW_027212752.1, read as the reverse complement.
CTTTATACAATTAATACTTATATGAAAATTTATTACTTCATAGACTTTATACATTTAATACTTATATGAAAATTTATTACTTCATAGACTTTATATTTTTTATACTTATATAAAAATTTATTACTTCATAGACTTTATATTTTGCTTCATAGACTTTATACATTTAATACTTATATGAAAATTTATTACTTCATAGACTTTATACATTTAATACTTATATGAAAATTTATTACTTCATAGACTTTATACAATTAATACTTATATGAAAATTTATGACTTCATAGACTTTATACATTTAGTACTTATATGAAAATTTATTACTTCATAGACTTTATACAATTAATACTTATATGAAAATTTATTACTTCATAGACTTTATACATTTAGTACTTATATGAAAATTTATTACTTCATAGACTTTATACAATTAATACTTATATGAAAATTTATTACTTCATAGACTTTATACATTTAGTACTTATATGAAAATTTATTACTTCATAGACTTTATACAATTAATACTTATATGAAAATTTATTACTTCATAGACTTTATACATTTACTACTTATATGAAAATTTATTACTTCATAGACTTTATACAATTAATACTTATATGAAAATTTATTACTTCATAGACTTTATACATTTAATACTTATATGAAAATTTATTACTTCATAGACTTTATACTTTAATACTTATATGAAAATTTATTACTTCATAGACTTTATACATTTAATACTTATATGAAAATTTATTACTTCATAGACCTTATACATTTAATACTTATATGAAAATTTATTACTTCATAGACTTTATACAATTAATACTTATATGAAAATTTATTACTTCATAGACTTTATACAATTAATACTTATATGAAAATTTATTACTTCATAGGCTTTATACAATTAATACTTATATGAAAATTTATTACTTCATAGACTTTATACAATTAATACTTATATGAAAATTTATTACTTCATAGGCTTTATACAATTAATACTTATATGAAAATTTATTACTTCATAGACTTTATACATTTACTACTTATATGAAAATTTATTACTTCATACACTTTATACAATTAATACTTATATGAAAATTTATTACTTCATAGACTTTATAAAATTAATACTTATATGAAAATTTATTACTTCATAGACTTTATACATTTAATACTTATATGAAAATTTATTACTTCATAGACTTTATACATTTAATACTTATATGAAAATTTATTACTTCATAGACTTTATACTTTAATACTTATATGAAAATTTATTACTTCATAGACTTTATACATTTAATACTTATATGAAAATTTATTACTTCATAGACCTTATACATTTAATATTTATATGAAAATTTATTACTTCATAGACTTTATACAATTAATACTTATATGAAAATTTATTACTTCATAGACTTTATACATTTAATACTTATATGAAAATTTATTACTTCATAGACTTTATATTTTTTATACTTATATAAAAATTTATTACTTCATAGACTTTATATTTTGCTTCATAGACTTTATACATTTAATACTTATATGAAAATTTATTACTTCATAGACTTTATACATTTAATACTTATATGAAAATTTATTACTTCATAGACTTTATACAATTAATACTTATATGAAAATTTATGACTTCATAGACTTTATACATTTAGTACTTATATGAAAATTTATTACTTCATAGACTTTATACAATTATTACTTATATGAAAATTTATTACTTCATAGACTTTATACATTTAGTACTTATATGAAAATTTATTACTTCATAGACTTTATACAATTAATACTTATATGAAAATTTATTACTTCATAGACTTTATACATTTAGTACTTATATGAAAATTTATTACTTCATAGACTTTATACAATTAATACTTATATGAAAATTTATTACTTCATAGACTTTATACATTTACTACTTATATGAAAATTTATTACTTCATAGACTTTATACAATTAATACTTATATGAAAATTTATTACTTCATAGACTTTATACATTTAGTACTTATATGAAAATTTATTACTTCATAGACTTTATACAATTAATACTTATATGAAAATTTATTACTTCATAGACTTTATACATTTACTACTTATATGAAAATTTATTACTTCATAGACTTTATACAATTAATACTTATATGAAAATTTATTACTTCATAGACTTTATACAATTAATACTTATATGAAAATTTATTACTTCATAGACTTTATACATTTACTACTTATATGAAAATTTATTACTTCATAGACTTTATACATTTAGTACTTATATGAAAATTTATTACTTCATAGACTTTATACAATTATTACTTATATGAAAATTTATTACTTCATAGACTTTATACATTTAGTACTTATATGAAAATTTATTACTTCATAGACTTTATACAATTAATACTTATATGAAAATTTATTACTTCATAGACTTTATACATTTAGTACTTATATGAAAATTTATTACTTCATAGACTTTATACAATTAATACTTATATGAAAATTTATTACTTCATAGACTTTATACATTTACTACTTATATGAAAATTTATTACTTCATAGACTTTATACAATTAATACTTATATGAAAATTTATTACTTCATAGACTTTATACATTTAGTACTTATATGAAAATTTATTACTTCATAGACTTTATACATTTACTACTTATATGAAAATTTATTACTTCATAGACTTTATACAATTAATACTTATATGAAAATTTATTACTTCATAGACTTTATACATTTAGTACTTATATGAAAATTTATTACTTCATAGACTTTATACAATTAATACTTATATGAAAATTTATTACTTCATAGACTTTATACATTTACTACTTATATGAAAATTTATTACTTCATAGACTTTATACATTTACTACTTATATGAAAATTTATTACTTCATAGACTTTATACAATTAATACTTATATGAAAATTTATTACTTCATAGACTTTATACATTTAGTACTTATATGAAAATTTATTACTTCATAGACTTTATACAATTAATACTTATATGAAAATTTATGACTTCATAGACTTTATACATTTAGTACTTATATGAAAATTTATTACTTCATAGACTTTATACAATTATTACTTATATGAAAATTTATTACTTCATAGACTTTATACATTTAGTACTTATATGAAAATTTATTACTTCATAGACTTTATACAATTAATACTTATATGAAAATTTATTACTTCATAGACTTTATACATTTAGTACTTATATGAAAATTTATTACTTCATAGACTTTATACAATTAATACTTATATGAAAATTTATGACTTCATAGACTTTATACATTTAGTACTTATATGAAAATTTATTACTTCATAGACTTTATACAATTAATATTTATATGAAAATTTATTACTTCATAGACTTTATATATTTAGTACTTATATGAAAATTTATTACTTCATAGACTTTATACATTTAATACTTATATGAAAATTTATTACTTCATAGACTTTATACAATTAATACTTATATGAAAATTTATTACTTCATACACTTTATACATTTACTACTTATATGAAAATTTATTACTTCATAGACTTTATACAATTAATACTTATATGAAAATTTATTACTTCATAGACTTTATACATTTACTACTTATATGAAAATTTATTACTTCATAGACTTTATACAATTAATACTTATATGAAAATTTATTACTTCATAGACTTTATACATTTAATACTTATATGAAAATTTATTACTTCATAGACTTTATACTTTAATACTTATATGAAAATTTATTACTTCATAGACTTTATACATTTAATACTTATATGAAAATTTATTACTTCATAGACTTTATACATTTACTACTTATATGAAAATTTATTACTTCATAGACTTTATACAATTAATACTTATATGAAAATTTATTACTTCATAGACTTTATACAATTAATACTTATATGAAAATTTATTACTTCATAGACTTTATACATTTAGTACTTATATGAAAATTTATTACTTCATAGACTTTATACAATTAATACTTATATGAAAATTTATTACTTCATAGACTTTATACATTTACTACTTATATGAAAATTTATTACTTCATAGACTTTATACAATTAATACTTATATGAAAATTTATTACTTCATAGACTTTATACATTTAATACTTATATGAAAATTTATTACTTCATAGACTTTATACTTTAATACTTATATGAAAATTTATTACTTCATAGACTTTATACATTTAATACTTATATGAAAATTTATTACTTCATAGACCTTATACATTTAATACTTATATGAAAATTTATTACTTCATAGACTTTATACAATTAATACTTATATGAAAATTTATTACTTCATAGACTTTATACAATTAATACTTATATGAAAATTTATTACTTCATAGGCTTTATAAAATTAATACTTATATGAAAATTTATTACTTTATAGGCTTTATACAATTAATACTTATATGAAAATTTATTACTTCATAGACTTTATACAATTAATACTTATATGAAAATTTATTACTTCATAGGCTTTATACAATTAATACTTATATGAAAATTTATTACTTCATAGACTTTATACAATTAATACTTATATGAAAATTTATTACTTCATAGGCTTTATACAATTAATACTTATATGAAAATTTATTACTTCATAGACTTTATACATTTACTACTTATATGAAAATTTATTACTTCATACACTTTATACAATTAATACTTATATGAAAATTTATTACTTCATAGACTTTATAAAATTAATACTTATATGAAAATTTATTACTTCATAGACTTTATACATTTAATACTTATATGAAAATTTATTACTTCATAGACTTTATACATTTAATACTTATATGAAAATTTATTACTTCATAGACTTTATACTTTAATACTTATATGAAAATTTATTACTTCATAGACTTTATACATTTAATACTTATATGAAAATTTATTACTTCATAGACCTTATACATTTAATATTTATATGAAAATTTATTACTTCATAGACTTTATACAATTAATACTTATATGAAAATTTATTACTTCATAGACTTTATACATTTAATACTTATATGAAAATTTATTACTTCATAGACTTTATATTTTGTATACTTATATAAAAATTTATTACTTCATAGACTTTATATTTTGCTTCATAGACTTTATACATTTAATACTTATATGAAAATTTATTACTTCATAGACTTTATACATTTAATACTTATATGAAAATTTATTACTTCATAGACTTTATACAATTAATACTTATATGAAAATTTATGACTTCATAGACTTTATACATTTAGTACTTATATGAAAATTTATTACTTCATAGACTTTATACAATTAATACTTATATGAAAATTTATTACTTCATAGACTTTATACATTTAGTACTTATATGAAAATTTATTACTTCATAGACTTTATACAATTAATACTTATATGAAAATTTATTACTTCATAGACTTTATACATTTAGTACTTATATGAAAATTTATTACTTCATAGACTTTATACAATTAATACTTATATGAAAATTTATTACTTCATAGACTTTATACATTTACTACTTATATGAAAATTTATTACTTCATAGACTTTATACAATTAATACTTATATGAAAATTTATTACTTCATAGACTTTATACATTTAGTACTTATATGAAAATTTATTACTTCATAGACTTTATACAATTAATACTTATATGAAAATTTATTACTTCATAGACTTTATACATTTACTACTTATATGAAAATTTATTACTTCATAGACTTTATACAATTAATACTTATATGAAAATTTATTACTTCATAGACTTTATACATTTAATACTTATATGAAAATTTATTACTTCATAGACTTTATACTTTAATACTTATATGAAAATTTATTACTTCATAGACTTTATACAATTAATACTTATATGAAAATTTATTACTTCATAGACTTTATATTTTTTATACTTATATGAAAATTTATTACTTCATAGACTTTATATTTTTTATACTTATATAAAAATTTATTACTTCATAGACTTTATATTTTGCTTCATAGACTTTATACATTTAATACTTATATGAAAATTTATTACTTCATAGACTTTATACAATTAATACTTATATGAAAATTTATTACTTCATAGACTTTATACATTTAATACTTATATGAAAATTTATTACTTCATAGACTTTATATTTTTTATACTTATATAAAAATTTATTACTTCATAGACTTTATATTTTGCTTCGTAGACTTTATACATTTAATACTTATATGAAAATTTATTACTTCATAGACTTTATACATTTAATACTTATATGAAAATTTATTACTTCATAGACTTTATACATTTAATACTTATATGAAAATTTATTACTTCATAGACTTTATACAATTAATACTTATATGAAAATTTATTACTTCATACACTTTATACATTTACTACTTATATGAAAATTTATTACTTCATAGACTTTATACAATTAATACTTATATGAAAATTTATTACTTCATAGACTTTATACATTTACTACTTATATGAAAATTTATTACTTCATAGACTTTATACAATTAATACTTATATGAAAATTTATTACTTCATAGACTTTATACATTTAATACTTATATGAAAATTTATTACTTCATAGACTTTATACTTTAATACTTATATGAAAATTTATTACTTCATAGACTTTATACATTTAATACTTATATGAAAATTTATTACTTCATAGACCTTATACATTTAATATTTATATGAAAATTTATTACTTCATAGACTTTATACAATTAATACTTATATGAAAATTTATTACTTCATAGACTTTATACATTTAATACTTATATGAAAATTTATTACTTCATAGACTTTATATTTTTTATACTTATATAAAAATTTATTACTTCATAGACTTTATATTTTGCTTCATAGACTTTATACATTTAATACTTATATGAAAATTTATTACTTCATAGACTTTATACATTTAATACTTATATGAAAATTTATTACTTCATAGACTTTATACAATTAATACTTATATGAAAATTTATGACTTCATAGACTTTATACATTTAGTACTTATATGAAAATTTATTACTTCATAGACTTTATACAATTAATATTTATATGAAAATTTATTACTTCATAGACTTTATATATTTAGTACTTATATGAAAATTTATTACTTCATAGACTTTATACATTTAATACTTATATGAAAATTTATTACTTCATAGACTTTATACAATTAATACTTATATGAAAATTTATTACTTCATACACTTTATACATTTACTACTTATATGAAAATTTATTACTTCATAGACTTTATACAATTAATACTTATATGAAAATTTATTACTTCATAGACTTTATACATTTACTACTTATATGAAAATTTATTACTTCATAGACTTTATACAATTAATACTTATATGAAAATTTATTACTTCATAGACTTTATACATTTAATACTTATATGAAAATTTATTACTTCATAGACTTTATACTTTAATACTTATATGAAAATTTATTACTTCATAGACTTTATACATTTAATACTTATATGAAAATTTATTACTTCATAGACCTTATACATTTAATATTTATATGAAAATTTATTACTTCATAGACTTTATACAATTAATACTTATATGAAAATTTATTACTTCATAGACTTTATACATTTAATACTTATATGAAAATTTATTACTTCATAGACTTTATATTTTTTATACTTATATAAAAATTTATTACTTCATAGACTTTATATTTTGCTTCATAGACTTTATACATTTAATACTTATATGAAAATTTATTACTTCATAGACTTTATACATTTAATACTTATATGAAAATTTATTACTTCATAGACTTTATACAATTAATACTTATATGAAAATTTATGACTTCATAGACTTTATACATTTAGTACTTATATGAAAATTTATTACTTCATAGACTTTATACAATTAATACTTATATGAAAATTTATTACTTCATAGACTTTATACATTTAGTACTTATATGAAAATTTATTACTTCATAGACTTTATACAATTAATACTTATATGAAAATTTATTACTTCATAGACTTTATACATTTAGTACTTATATGAAAATTTATTACTTCATAGACTTTATACAATTAATACTTATATGAAAATTTATTACTTCATAGACTTTATACATTTACTACTTATATGAAAATTTATTACTTCATAGACTTTATACAATTAATACTTATATGAAAATTTATTACTTCATAGACTTTATACATTTAATACTTATATGAAAATTTATTACTTCATAGACTTTATACTTTAATACTTATATGAAAATTTATTACTTCATAGACTTTATACATTTAATACTTATATGAAAATTTATTACTTCATAGACCTTATACATTTAATACTTATATGAAAATTTATTACTTCATAGACTTTATACAATTAATACTTATATGAAAATTTATTACTTCATAGACTTTATACAATTAATACTTATATGAAAATTTATTACTTCATAGGCTTTATACAATTAATACTTATATGAAAATTTATTACTTCATAGACTTTATACAATTAATACTTATATGAAAATTTATTACTTCATAGGCTTTATACAATTAATACTTATATGAAAATTTATTACTTCATAGACTTTATACATTTACTACTTATATGAAAATTTATTACTTCATACACTTTATACAATTAATACTTATATGAAAATTTATTACTTCATAGACTTTATAAAATTAATACTTATATGAAAATTTATTACTTCATAGACTTTATACATTTAATACTTATATGAAAATTTATTACTTCATAGACTTTATACATTTAATACATATATGAAAATTTATTACTTCATAGACTTTATACTTTAATACTTATATGAAAATTTATTACTTCATAGACTTTATACATTTAATACTTATATGAAAATTTATTACTTCATAGACCTTATACATTTAATATTTATATGAAAATTTATTACTTCATAGACTTTATACAATTAATACTTATATGAAAATTTATTACTTCATAGACTTTATACATTTAATACTTATATGAAAATTTATTACTTCATAGACTTTATATTTTTTATACTTATATAAAAATTTATTACTTCATAGACTTTATATTTTGCTTCATAGACTTTATACATTTAATACTTATATGAAAATTTATTACTTCATAGACTTTATACATTTAATACTTATATGAAAATTTATTACTTCATAGACTTTATACAATTAATACTTATATGAAAATTTATGACTTCATAGACTTTATACATTTAGTACTTATATGAAAATTTATTACTCCATAGACTTTATACAATTATTACTTATATGAAAATTTATTACTTCATAGACTTTATACATTTAGTACTTATATGAAAATTTATTACTTCATAGACTTTATACAATTAATACTTATATGAAAATTTATTACTTCATAGACTTTATACATTTAGTACTTATATGAAAATTTATTACTTCATAGACTTTATACAATTAATACTTATATGAAAATTTATTACTTCATAGACTTTATACATTTACTACTTATATGAAAATTTATTACTTCATAGACTTTATACAATTAATACTTATATGAAAATTTATTACTTCATAGACTTTATACATTTAGTACTTATATGAAAATTTATTACTTCATAGACTTTATACAATTAATACTTATATGAAAATTTATTACTTCATAGACTTTATACATTTACTACTTATATGAAAATTTATTACTTCATAGACTTTATACAATTAATACTTATATGAAAATTTATTACTTCATAGACTTTATACATTTAATACTTATATGAAAATTTATTACTTCATAGACTTTATACTTTAATACTTATATGAAAATTTATTACTTCATAGACTTTATACATTTAATACTTATATGAAAATTTATTACTTCATAGACCTTATACATTTAATACTTATATGAAAATTTATTACTTCATAGACTTTATACAATTAATACTTATATGAAAATTTATTACTTCATAGACTTTATACAATTAATACTTATATGAAAATTTATTACTTCATAGGCTTTATAAAATTAATACTTATATGAAAATTTATTACTTTATAGGCTTTATACAATTAATACTTATATGAAAATTTATTACTTCATAGACTTTATACAATTAATACTTATATGAAAATTTATTACTTCATAGGCTTTATACAATTAATACTTATATGAAAATTTATTACTTCATAGACTTTATACAATTAATACTTATATGAAAATTTATTACTTCATAGGCTTTATACAATTAATACTTATATGAAAATTTATTACTTCATAGACTTTATACATTTACTACTTATATGAAAATTTATTACTTCATACACTTTATACAATTAATACTTATATGAAAATTTATTACTTCATAGACTTTATAAAATTAATACTTATATGAAAATTTATTACTTCATAGACTTTATACATTTAATACTTCTATGAAAATTTATTACTTCATAGACTTTATACATTTAATACTTATATGAAAATTTATTACTTCATAGACTTTATACAATTAATACTTATATGAAAATTTATTACTTCATAGACTTTATACATTTAGTACTTATATGAAAATTTATTACTTCATAGACTTTATACATTTAATACTTATATGAAAATTTATTACTTCACAGACCTTATACATTTAATACTTATATGAAAATTTATTACTTCATAGACTTTATACAATTAATACTTATATGAAAATTTATTACTTCATAGACTTTATACAATTAATACTTATATGAAAATTTATTACTTCATAGGCTTTATAAAATTAATACTTATATGAAAATTTATTACTTTATAGGCTTTATACATTTAATACTTATATGAAAATTTATTACTTCATAGACCTTATACATTTAATACTTATATGAAAATTTATTACTTCATACACTTTATACAATTAATACTTATATGAAAATTTATTACTTCATAGACTTTATAAAATTAATACTTATATGAAAATTTATTACTTCATAGACTTTATACATTTAATACTTATATGAAAATTTATTACTTCATAGACTTTATACAATTAATACTTATATGAAAATTTATTACTTCATAGACTTTATACATTTAATACTTATATGAAAATTTATTACTTCATAGACTTTATACTTTATTACTTATATGAAAATTTATTACTTCATAGACTTTATACATTTAATACTTATATGAAAATTTATTACTTCATAGACCTTATACATTTAATACTTATATGAAAATTTATTACTTCATAGACTTTATACAATTAATACTTATATGAAAATTTATTACTTCATAGACTTTATACAATTAATACTTATATGAAAATTTATTACTTCATAGGCTTTATAAAATTAATACTTATATGAAAATTTATTACTTTATAGGCTTTATACAATTAATACTTATATGAAAATTTATTACTTCATAGACTTTATACAATTAATACTTATATGAAAATTTATTACTTCATAGGCTTTATAAAATTAATACTTATATGAAAATTTATTACTTTATAGGCTTTATACAATTAATACTTATATGAAAATTTATTACTTCATAGACTTTATACAATTAATACTTATATGAAAATTTATTACTTCATAGGCTTTATACAATTAATACTTATATGAAAATTTATTACTTCATAGACTTTATACAATTAATACTTATATGAAAATTTATTACTTCATAGGCTTTATACAATTAATACTTATATGAAAATTTATTACTTCATAGACTTTATACATTTACTACTTATATGAAAATTTATTACTTCATACACTTTATACAATTAATACTTATATGAAAATTTATTACTTCATAGACTTTATAAAATTAATACTTATATGAAAATTTATTACTTCATAGACTTTATACATTTAATACTTATATGAAAATTTATTACTTCATAGACTTTATACATTTAATACTTATATGAAAATTTATTACTTCATAGACTTTATACAATTAATACTTATATGAAAATTTATTACTTCATAGACTTTATACATTTAGTACTTATATGAAAATTTATTACTTCATAGACTTTATACAATTAATACTTATATGAAAATTTATTACTTCATAGACTTTATACAATTAATACTTATATGAAAATTTATTACTTCATAGACTTTATACAATTAATACTTATATGAAAATTTATTACTTCATAGACTTTATATTTTTTATACTTATATGAAAATTTATTACTTCATAGACTTTATATTTTTTATACTTATATAAAAATTTATTACTTCATAGACTTTATATTTTGCTTCATAGACTTTATACATTTAATACTTATATGAAAATTTATTACTTCATAGACTTTATACAATTAATACTTATATGAAAATTTATTACTTCATAGACTTTATACATTTAATACTTATATGAAAATTTATTACTTCATAGACTTTATATTTTTTATACTTATATAAAAATTTATTACTTCATAGACTTTATATTTTGCTTCGTAGACTTTATACATTTAATACTTATATGAAAATTTATTACTTCATAGACTTTATACATTTAATACTTATATGAAAATTTATTACTTCATAGACTTTATACATTTAATACTTATATGAAAATTTATTACTTCATAGAATTTATACAATTAATACTTATATGAAAATGTATTACTTCATACACTTTATACATTTACTACTTATATGAAAATTTATTACTTCATAGACTTTATACAATTAATACTTATATGAAAATTTATTACTTCATAGACTTTATACATTTACTACTTATATGAAAATTTATTACTTCATAGACTTTATACAATTAATACTTATATGAAAATTTATTACTTCATAGACTTTATACATTTAATACTTATATGAAAATTTATTACTTCATAGACTTTATACTTTAATACTTATATGAAAATTTATTACTTCATAGACTTTATACATTTAATACTTATATGAAAATTTATTACTTCATAGACCTTATACATTTAATATTTATATGAAAATTTATTACTTCATAGACTTTATACAATTAATACTTATATGAAAATTTATTACTTCATAGACTTTATACATTTAATACTTATATGAAAATTTATTACTTCATAGACTTTATATTTTTTATACTTATATAAAAATTTATTACTTCATAGACTTTATATTTTGCTTCATAGACTTTATACATTTAATACTTATATGAAAATTTATTACTTCATAGACTTTATACATTTAATACTTATATGAAAATTTATTACTTCATAGACTTTATACAATTAATACTTATATGAAAATTTATGACTTCATAGACTTTATACATTTAGTACTTATATGAAAATTTATTACTTCATAGACTTTATACAATTAATACTTATATGAAAATTTATTACTTCATAGACTTTATACAATTAATACTTATATGAAAATTTATTACTTCATAGGCTTTATAAAATTAATACTTATATGAAAATTTATTACTTCATAGACTTTATACAATTAATACTTATATGAAAATTTATTACTTCATAGACTTTATACATTTAATACTTATATGAAAATTTATTACTTCATAGACTTTATACAATTAATACTTATATGAAAATTTATTACTTCATAGACTTTATACATTTACTACTTATATGAAAATTTATTACTTCATAGACTTTATACAATTAATACTTATATGAAAATTTATTACTTCATAGACTTTATACATTTAATACTTATATGAAAATTTATTACTTCATAGACTTTATACATTTAATACTTATATGAAAATTTATTACTTCATAGACTTTATATTTTTTATACTTATATAAAAATTTATTACTTCATAGACTTTATATTTTGCTTCATAGACTTTATACATTTACTACTAATATGAAAATTTATTACTTCATAGACTTTATACATTTAATACTTATATGAAAATTTATTACTTCATAGACTTTATACATTTAATACTTATATGAAAATTTATTACTTCATAGACTTTATATTTTTTATACTTATATAAAAATTTATTACTTCATAGACTTTATATTTTGCTTCATAGACTTTATACATTTACTACTAATATGAAAATTTATTACTTCTAGACTTTATACAATTAATACTTATATGAAAATTTATTACTTCATAGACTTTATACATTTAGTACTTATATGAAAATTTATTACTTCATAGACTTTATACATTTACTACTTATATGAAAATTTATTACTTCATAGACTTTATACAATTAATACTTATATGAAAATTTATTACTTCATAGACTTTATACATTTAATACTTATATGAAAATTTATTACTTCATATATACTTTATACAATTAATACTTATATGAAAATTTATTACTTCATAGACTTTATACATTTAATACTTATATGAAAATTTATTACTTCATAGACTTTATATTTTTTATACTTATATAAAAATTTATTACTTCATAGACTTTATACATTTAATACTTATATGAAAATTTATTACTTCATACACTTTATACATTTACTACTAATATGAAAATTTATTACTTCATACACTTTATACAATTAATACTTATATGAAAATTTATTACTTCATAGACTTTATACATTTACTACTTATATGAAAATTTATTACTTCATAGACTTTATACAATTAATACTTATATGAAAATTTATTACTTCATAGACTTTATACAATTAATACTTATATGAAAATTTATTACTTCATAGACTTTATACATTTAATACTTATATGAAAATTTATTACTTCATAGACTTTATACATTTAATACTTATATGAAAATTTATTACTTCATAGACTTTATACAATTAATACTTATATGAAAATTTATTACTTCATAGAATTTATACATTTAGTACTTATATGAAAATTTATTACTTCATAGACTTTATACATTTAATACTTATATGAAAATTTATTACTTCATAGACTTTATACATTTAATACTTATATGAAAATTTATTACTTCATAGACTTTATACATTTAATACTTATATGAAAATTTATTACTTCATAGACTTTATACATTTAATACTTATATGAAAATTTATTACTTCATAGACTTTATATTTTTTATACTTATATAAAAATTTATTACTTCATAGACTTTATATTTTGCTTCATAGACTTTATACATTTACTACTAATATGAAAATTTATTACTTCATAGACTTTATACATTTAATACTTATATGAAAATTTATTACTTCATAGACTTTATATTTTTTATACTTATATAAAAATTTATTACTTCATAGACTTTATATTTTTTATACTTATATAAAAATTTATTACTTCATAGACTTTATATTTTTTATACTTATATAAAAATTTATTACTTCATAGACTTTATATTTTGCTTCATAGACTTTATACATTTAATACTTATATGAAAATTTATTACTTCATAGACTTTATACAATTAATACTTATATGAAAATTTATTACTTCATAGACTTTATACAATTAATACTTATATGAAAATTTATTACTTCATAGACTTTATACATTTACTACTTATATGAAAATTTATTACTTCATAGACTTTATACAATTAATACTTATATGAAAATTTATTACTTCATAGACTTTATACATTTAATACTTATATGAAAATTTATTACTTCATAGACTTTATACATTTAATACTTATATGAAAATTTATTACTTCATAGACTTTATATTTTTTATACTTATATAAAAATTTATTACTTCATAGACTTTATATTTTGCTTCATAGACTTTATACATTTACTACTATATGAAAATTTATTACTTCATAGACTTTATACATTTAATACTTATATGAAAATTTATTACTTCATAGACTTTATATTTTTTATACTTATATAAAAATTTATTACTTCATAGACTTTATATTTTTTATACTTATATAAAAATTTATTACTTCATAGACTTTATACATTTAATACTTATATGAAAATTTATTACTTCATAGACCTTATACATTTAATACTTATATGAAAATTTATTACTTCATAGACTTTATACAATTAATACTTATATGAAAATTTATTACTTCATAGAATTTATACAATTAATACTTATATGAAAATTTATTACTTCATAGACTTTATACAATTAATACTTATATGAAAATTTATTACTTCATAGACTTTATACATTTAATACTTATATGAAAATTTATTACTTCATAGACTTTATATTTTTTATACTTATATAAAAATTTATTACTTCATAGACTTTATATTTTGCTTCATAGACTTTATACATTTACTACTTATATGAAAATTTATTACTTCATAGACTTTATACATTTAATACTTATATGAAAATTTATTACTTCATAGACTTTATACATTTAATACTTATATGAAAATTTATTACTTCATAGACCTTATACACTTACTACTTATATGAAAATTTATTACTTCATAGACTTTATACAATTAATACTTATATGAAAATTTATTACTTCATAGACTTTATACATTTACTACTTATATGAAAATTTATTACTTCATAGACTTTATACAATTAATACTTATATGAAAATTTATTACTTCATAGACTTTATACATTTAATACTTATATGAAAATTTATTACTTCATAGACTTTATACATTTAATACTTATATGAAAATTTATTACTTCATAGACCTTATACATTTAATACTTATATGAAAATTTATTACTTCATAGACTTTATACAATTAATACTTATATGAAAATTTATTACTTCATAGAATTTATACATTTAGTACTTTTATGAAAATTTATTACTTCATAGACTTTATACAATTAATACTTATATGAAAATTTATTACTTCATAGACTTTATACAATTAATACTTATATCAAAATTTATTACTTCATAGACTTTATACATTTAGTACTTATATGAAAATTTATTACTTCATAGACTTTATACAATTAATACTTATATGAAAATTTATTACTTCATAGACTTTATACATTTAATACTTATATGAAAATTTATTACTTCATAGACTTTATATTTTTTATACTTATATAAAAATTTATTACTTCATAGACTTTATATTTTGCTTCATAGACTTTATACATTTAATACTTATATGAAAATTTATTACTTCATAGACTTTATACAATTAATACTTATATGAAAATTTATTACTTCATAGACTTTATACATTTAATACTTATATGAAAATTTATTACTTCATAGACTTTATATTTTTTATACTTATATAAAAATTTATTACTTCATAGACTTTATATTTTGCTTCATAGAGTTTATACATTTAATACTTATATGAAAATTTATTACTTCATAGACTTTATACATTTAATACTTATATGAAAATTTATTACTTCATATACTTTATACATTTAATACTTATATGAAAATTTATTACTTCATAGACTTTATACAATTAATACTTATATGAAAATTTATTACTTCATACACTTTATACATTTACTACTTATATGAAAATTTATTACTTCATAGACTTTATACATTTAGTACTTATATGAAAATTTATTACTTCATAGACTTTATACAATTAATACTTATATCAAAATTTATTACTTCATAGACTTTATACATTTAATATTTATATAAAAATTTATTACTTCATAGACTTTATACATTTAATACTTATATGAAAATTTATTACTTCATAGACTTTATACAATTAATACTTATATGAAAATTTATTACTTCATAGACTTTATACATTTAATACTTATATGAAAATTTATTACTTCATAGACTTTATATTTTTTATACTTATATAAAAATTTATTACTTCATAGACTTTATACAATTAATACTTATATGAAAATTTATTACTTCATAGACTTTATACATTTAATACTTATATGAAAATTTATTACTTCATAGACTTTATATTTTTTATACTTATATAAAAATTTATTACTTCATAGACTTTATATTTTGCTTCATAGACTTTATACATTTAGTACTTATATGAAAATTTATTACTTCATAGACTTTATACATTTAATACTTATATGAAAATTTATTACTTCATAGACTTTATACAATTAATACTTATATCAAAATTTATTACTTCATAGACTTTATACATTTAATATTTATATAAAAATTTATTACTTCATAGACTTTATACAATTAATACTTATATGAAAATTTATTACTTCATAGACTTTATACAATTAATACTTATATGAAAATTTATTACTTCATAGACTTTATACATTTAATACTTATATGAAAATTTATTACTTCATAGACTTTATATTTTTTATACTTATATAAAAATTTATTACTTCATAGACTTTATATTTTGCTTCATAGACTTTATACATTTAGTACTTATATGAAAATTTATTACTTCATAGACTTTATACATTTAATACTTATATGAAAATTTATTACTTCATAGACTTTATACAATTAATACTTATATGAAAATTTATTACTTCATAGACTTTATACATTTAGTACTTATATGAAAATTTATTACTTCATAGACTTTATACAATTAATACTTATATGAAAATTTATTACTTCATAGACTTTATACAATTAATACTTATATGAAAATTTATTACTTCATAGACTTTATACAATTAATACTTATATCAAAATTTATTACTTCATAGACTTTATACATTTAATATTTATATAAAAATTTATTACTTCATAGACTTTATACATTTAATACTTATATGAAAATTTATTACTTCATAGACTTTATACAATTAATACTTATATGAAAATTTATTACTTCATAGACTTTATACATTTAGTACTTATATGAAAATTTATTACTTCATAGACTTTATACAATTAATACTTATATGAAAATTTATTACTTCATAGACTTTATACATTTAATACTTATATGAAAATTTATTACTTCATAGACTTTATATTTTTTATACTTATATAAAAATTTATTACTTCATAGACTTTATATTTTGCTTCATAGACTTTATACATTTAATACTTATATGAAAATTTATTACTTCATAGACTTTATACAATTAATACTTATATGAAAATTTATTACTTCATAGACTTTATACATTTAATACTTATATGAAAATTTATTACTTCATAGACTTTATATTTTTTATACTTATATAAAAATTTATTACTTCATAGACTTTATATTTTGCTTCATAGACTTTATACATTTAATACTTATATGAAAATTTATTACTTCATAGACTTTATACATTTAATACTTATATGAAAATTTATTACTTCATAGACTTTATACATTTAATACTTATATGAAAATTTATTACTTCATAGACTTTATACAATTAATACTTATATGAAAATTTATTACTTCATACACTTTATACATTTACTAGTTATATGAAAATTTATTACTTCATAGACTTTATACATTTAGTACTTATATGAAAATTTATTACTTCATAGACTTTATACAATTAATACTTATATGAAAATTTATTACTTCATAGACTTTATACAATTAATACTTATATGAAAATTTATTACTTCATAGACTTTATACAATTATACTTATATGAAAATTTATTACTTCATAGACTTTATACAATTAATACTTATATGAAAATTTATTACTTCATAGACTTTATACATTTAATACTTATATGAAAATTTATTACTTCATAGACTTTATATTTTTTATACTTATATAAAAATTTATTACTTCATAGACTTTATATTTTGCTTCATAGACCTTATACATTTAATACTTATATGAAAATTTATTACTTCATAGACTTTATACAATTAATACTTATATGAAAATTTATTACTTCATAGACTTTATACATTTAATACTTATATGAAAATTTATTACTTCATAGACTTTATATTTTTTATACTTATATAAAAATTTATTACTTCATAGACTTTATATTTTGCTTCATAGACTTTATACATTTAATACTTATATGAAAATTTATTACTTCATAGACTTTATACATTTAATACTTATATGAAAATTTATTACTTCATAGACTTTATACATTTAATACTTATATGAAAATTTATTACTTCATAGACTTTATACAATTAATACTTATATGAAAATTTATTACTTCATACACTTTATACATTTACTACTTATATGAAAATTTATTACTTCATAGACTTTATACAATTAATACTTATATGAAAATTTATTACTTCATAGACTTTATACATTTACTACTTATATGAAAATTTATTACTTCATAGACTTTATACAATTAATACTTATATGAAAATTTATTACTTCATAGACTTTATACATTTAATACTTATATGAAAATTTATTACTTCATAGACTTTATACAATTAATACTTATATGAAAATTTATTACTTCATAGACTTTATACATTTAATACTTATATGAAAATTTATTACTTCATAGACTTTATACATTTAATACTTATATGAAAATTTATTACTTCATAGACCTTATACATTTAATACTTATATGAAAATTTATTACTTCATAGACTTTATACAATTAATACTTATATAAAAATTTATTACTTCATAGAATTTATACATTTAGTACTTATATGAAAATTTATTACTTCATAGACTTTATACAATTAATACTTATATGAAAATTTATTACTTCATAGACTTTATACAATTAATACTTATATGAAAATTTATTACTTCATAGACTTTATACATTTAATACTTATATGAAAATTTATTACTTCATAGACTTTATACAATTAATACTTATATGAAAATTTATTACTTCATAGAATTTATACATTTACTACTTATATGAAAATTTATTACTTCATAGACTTTATACATTTAATACTTATATGAAAATTTATTACTTCATAGACTTTATACAATTAATACTTATATGAAAATTTATTACTTCATAGACTTTATACATTTAATACTTATATGAAAATTTATTACTTCATATATACTTTATACAATTAATACTTATATGAAAATTTATTACTTCATAGACTTTATACATTTAATACTTATATGAAAATTTATTACTTCATAGACTTTATATTTTTTATACTTATATAAAAATTTATTACTTCATAGACTTTATACATTTAATACTTATATGAAAATTTATTACTTCATAGACTTTATACATTTACTATTTATATGAAAATTTATTACTTCATAGACTTTATACAATTAATACTTATATGAAAATTTATTACTTCATAGACTTTATACATTTAATACTTATATGAAAATTTATTACTTCATAGACTTTATACTTTAATACTTATATGAAAATTTATTACTTCATAGACTTTATACATTTAATACTTATATGAAAATTTATTACTTCATAGACCTTATACATTTAATATTTATATGAAAATTTATTACTTCATAGACTTTATACAATTAATACTTATATGAAAATTTATTACTTCATAGACTTTATACAATTAATACTTATATGAAAATTTATTACTTCATAGGCTTTATACAATTAATACTTATATGAAAATTTATTACTTCATAGACTTTATAAATTTACTACTTATATGAAAATTTATTACTTCATAGACTTTATATTTTTTATACTTATATAAAAATTTATTACTTCATAGACTTTATATTTTGCTTCATAGACTTTATACATTTACTACTAATATGAAAATTTATTACTTCTAGACTTTATACAATTAATACTTATATGAAAATTTATTACTTCATAGACTTTATACATTTAGTACTTATATGAAAATTTATTACTTCATAGACTTTATACATTTACTACTTATATGAAAATTTATTACTTCATAGACTTTATACATTTAATACTTATATGAAAATTTATTACTTCATAGACTTTATACATTTAATACTTATATGAAAATTTATTACTTCATAGACTTTATACATTTAATACTTATATGAAAATTTATTACTTCATAGACTTTATACTTTAATACTTATATGAAAATTTATTACTTCATAGACTTTATACAATTAATACTTATATGAAAATTTATTACTTCATAGACTTTATACATTTACTACTTATATGAAAATTTATTACTTCATAGACTTTATACAATTAATACTTATATGAAAATTTATTACTTCATAGACTTTATACAATTAATACTTATATGAAAATTTATTACTTCATAGAATTTATACATTTAATACTTATATGAAAATTTATTACTTCATAGACCTTATACATTTAATACTTATATGAAAATTTATTACTTCATAGACTTTATACAATTAATACTTATATAAAAATTTATTACTTCATAGAATTTATACATTTAGTACTTATATGAAAATTTATTACTTCATAGACTTTATACAATTAATACTTATATGAAAATTTATTACTTCATAGACTTTATACAATTAATACTTATATGAAAATTTATTACTTCATAGACTTTATACATTTAATACTTATATGAAAATTTATTACTTCATAGACTTTATACTTTAATACTTATATGAAAATTTATTACTTCATAGACTTTATACATTTAATACTTATATGAAAATTTATTACTTCATAGACCTTATACATTTAATATTTATATGAAAATTTATTACTTCATAGACTTTATACAATTAATACTTATATGAAAATTTATTACTTCATAGACTTTATACATTTAATACTTATATGAAAATTTATTACTTCATAGACTTTATACATTTAATACTTATATGAAAATTTATTACTTCATAGACTTTATACATTTAATACTTATATGAAAATTTATTACTTCATAGACTTTATATTTTTTATACTTATATAAAAATTTATTACTTCATAGACTTTATATTTTGCTTCATAGACTTTATACATTTACTACTAATATGAAAATTTATTACTTCTAGACTTTATACAATTAATACTTATATGAAAATTTATTACTTCATAGACTTTATACATTTAGTACTTATATGAAAATTTATTACTTCATAGACTTTATACATTTAATACTTATATGAAAATTTATTACTTCATAGACCTTATACATTTAATATTTATATGAAAATTTATTACTTCATAGACTTTATACAATTAATACTTATATGAAAATTTATTACTTCATAGACTTTATACATTTAATACTTATATGAAAATTTATTACTTCATAGACTTTATACATTTAATACTTATATGAAAATTTATTACTTCATAGACTTTATACATTTAATACTTATATGAAAATTTATTACTTCATAGACTTTATATTTTTTATACTTATATAAAAATTTATTACTTCATAGACTTTATACATTTAATACTTATATGAAAATTTATTACTTCATAGACTTTATACATTTAATACTTATATGAAAATTTATTACTTCATAGACTTTATACAATTAATACTTATATGAAAATTTATTACTTCATAGACTTTATACATTTAATACTTATATGAAAATTTATTACTTCATAGACTTTATACATTTAATACTTATATGAAAATTTATTACTTCATAGACTTTATACAATTAATACTTATATGAAAATTTATTACTTCATAGACTTTATACATTTAATACTTATATGAAAATTTATTACTTCATAGACTTTATACATTTAATATTTATATGAAAATTTATTACTTCATAGACTTTATACAATTAATACTTATATGAAAATTTATTACTTCATAGACTTTATACATTTAATACTTATATGAAAATTTATTACTTCATAGACTTTATATTTTTATACTTATATAAAAATTTATTACTTCATAGACTTTATACAATTAATACTTATATGAAAATTTATTACTTCATAGACTTTATACATTTAATACTTATATGAAAATTTATTACTTCATAGACTTTATACAATTAATACTTATATGAAAATTTATTACTTCATAGACTTTATACATTTAATACTTATATGAAAATTTATTACTTCATAGACTTTATACATTTAATATTTATATGAAAATTTATTACTTCATAGACTTTATACAATTAATACTTATATGAAAATTTATTACTTCATAGACTTTATACATTTAATACTTATATGAAAATTTATTACTTCATAGACTTTATACATTTAGTACTTATATGAAAATTTATTACTTCATAGACTTTATACAATTAATACTTATATGAAAATTTATTACTTCATAGGCTTTATACAATTAATACTTATATGAAAATTTATTACTTCATAGACTTTATACAATTAATACTTATATGAAAATTTATTACTTCATAGGCTTTATACAATTAATACTTATATGAAAATTTATTACTTCATAGACTTTATACATTTACTACTTATATGAAAATTTATTACTTCATACACTTTATACAATTAATACTTATATGAAAATTTATTACTTCATGGACTTTATAAAATTAATACTTATATGAAAATTTATTACTTCATAGACTTTATACATTTAATACTTATATGAAAATTTATTACTTCATAGACTTTATACATTTAATACTTATATGAAAATTTATTACTTCATAGACTTTATACAATTAATACTTATATGAAAATTTATTACTTCATAGACTTTATACATTTAATACTTATATGAAAATTTATTACTTCATAGACTTTATACATTTAATATTTATATGAAAATTTATTACTTCATAGACTTTATACATTTAATACTTATATGAAAATTTATTACTTCATAGACTTTATACATTTAATACTTATATGAAAATTTATTACTTCATAGACTTTATATTTTTTATACTTATATAAAAATTTATTACTTCATAGACTTTATACAATTAATACTTATATGAAAATTTATTACTTCATAGACTTTATACATTTAATACTTATATGAAAATTTATTACTTCATAGACTTTATACAATTAATACTTATATGAAAATTTATTACTTCATAGACTTTATACATTTAATACTTATATGAAAATTTATTACTTCATAGACTTTATACATTTAATACTTATATGAAAATTTATTACTTCATAGACTTTATACAATTAATACTTATATGAAAATTTATTACTTCATAGACTTTATACATTTAATACTTATATGAAAATTTATTACTTCATAGACTTTATACATTTAATATTTATATGAAAATTTATTACTTCATAGACTTTATACAATTAATACTTATATGAAAATTTATTACTTCATAGACTTTATACATTTAATACTTATATGAAAATTTATTACTTCATAGACTTTATACATTTAGTACTTATATGAAAATTTATTACTTCATAGACTTTATACATTTAATACTTATATGAAAATTTATTACTTCATAGACCTTATACATTTAATATTTATATGAAAATTTATTACTTCATAGACTTTATACAATTAATACTTATATGAAAATTTATTACTTCATAGACTTTATACATTTAATACTTATATGAAAATTTATTACTTAATAGACTTTATACATTTAATACTTATATGAAAATTTATTACTTCATAGACTTTATACATTTAGTACTTATATGAAAATTTATTACTTCATAGACTTTATACAATTAATACTTATATGAAAATTTATTACTTCATAGACTTTATACATTTAGTACTTATATGAAAATTTCTTACTTCATAGACTTTATACAATTAATACTTATATGAAAATTTATTACTTCATAGACTTTATACAATTAATACTTATATGAAAATTTATTACTTCATAGACTTTATACATTTAATACTTATATGAAAATTTATTACTTCATAGACCTTATACATTTAATATTTATATGAAAATTTATTACTTCATAGACTTTATACAATTAATACTTATATGAAAATTTATTACTTCATAGACTTTATACATTTAATACTTATATGAAAATTTATTACTTCATAGACTTTATACAATTAATACTTATATGAAAATTTATTACTTCATAGGCTTTATAAAATTAATACTTATATGAAAATTTATTACTTTATAGGCTTTATACAATTAATACTTATATGAAAATTTATTACTTCATAGACTTTATACAATTAATACTTATATGAAAATTTATTACTTCATAGGCTTTATAAAATTAATACTTATATGAAAATTTATTACTTTATAGGCTTTATACAATTAATACTTATATGAAAATTTATTACTTCATAGACTTTATACAATTAATACTTATATGAAAATTTATTACTTCATAGGCTTTATACAATTAATACTTATATGAAAATTTATTACTTCATAGACTTTATACAATTAATACTTATATGAAAATTTATTACTTCATAGGCTTTATACAATTAATACTTATATGAAAATTTATTACTTCATAGACTTTATACATTTACTACTTATATGAAAATTTATTACTTCATACACTTTATACAATTAATACTTATATGAAAATTTATTACTTCATGGACTTTATAAAATTAATACTTATATGAAAATTTATTACTTCATAGACTTTATACATTTAATACTTATATGAAAATTTATTACTTCATAGACTTTATACATTTAATACTTATATGAAAATTTATTACTTCATAGACTTTATACAATTAATACTTATATGAAAATTTATTACTTCATAGACTTTATACATTTAGTACTTATATGAAAATTTATTACTTCATAGACTTTATACAATTAATACTTATATGAAAATTTATTACTTCATAGACTTTATACAATTAATACTTATATGAAAATTTATTACTTCATAGACTTTATACAATTAATACTTATATGAAAATTTATTACTTCATAGACTTTATATTTTTTATACTTATATGAAAATTTATTACTTCATAGACTTTATATTTTTTATACTTATATAAAAATTTATTACTTCATAGACTTTATATTTTGCTTCATAGACTTTATACATTTAATACTTATATGAAAATTTATTACTTCATAGACTTTATACAATTAATACTTATATGAAAATTTATTACTTCATAGACTTTATACATTTAATACTTATATGAAAATTTATTACTTCATAGACTTTATATTTTTTATACTTATATAAAAATTTATTACTTCATAGACTTTATATTTTGCTTCGTAGACTTTATACATTTAATACTTATATGAAAATTTATTACTTCATAGACTTTATACATTTAATACTTATATGAAAATTTATTACTTCATAGACTTTATACATTTAATACTTATATGAAAATTTATTACTTCATAGACTTTATACAATTAATACTTATATGAAAATTTATTACTTCATACACTTTATACATTTACTACTTATATGAAAATTTATTACTTCATAGACTTTATACAATTAATACTTATATGAAAATTTATTACTTCATAGACTTTATACATTTACTACTTATATGAAAATTTATTACTTCATAGACTTTATACAATTAATACTTATATGAAAATTTATTACTTCATAGACTTTATACATTTAATACTTATATGAAAATTTATTACTTCATAGACTTTATACTTTAATACTTATATGAAAATTTATTACTTCATAGACTTTATACATTTAATACTTGTATGAAAATTTATTACTTCATAGACCTTATACATTTAATATTTATATGAAAATTTATTACTTCATAGACTTTATACAATTAATACTTATATGAAAATTTATTACTTCATAGACTTTATACATTTAATACTTATATGAAAATTTATTACTTCATAGACTTTATATTTTTTATACTTATATAAAAATTTATTACTTCATAGACTTTATATTTTGCTTCATAGACTTTATACATTTAATACTTGTATGAAAATTTATTACTTCATAGACCTTATACATTTAATATTTATATGAAAATTTATTACTTCATAGACTTTATACAATTAATACTTATATGAAAATTTATTACTTCATAGACTTTATACATTTAATACTTATATGAAAATTTATTACTTCATAGACTTTATACTTTAATACTTATATGAAAATTTATTACTTCATAGACTTTATACATTTAATACTTGTATGAAAATTTATTACTTCATAGACCTTATACATTTAATATTTATATGAAAATTTATTACTTCATAGACTTTATACAATTAATACTTATATGAAAATTTATTACTTCATAGACTTTATACATTTACTACTTATATGAAAATTTATTACTTCATAGACTTTATACTTTAATACTTATATGAAAATTTATTACTTCATAGACTTTATACATTTAATACTTGTATGAAAATTTATTACTTCATAGACTTTATACATTTAATACTTATATGAAAATTTATTACTTCATAGACTTTATACTTTAATACTTATATGAAAATTTATTACTTCATAGACTTTATACATTTAATACTTGTATGAAAATTTATTACTTCATAGACCTTATACATTTAATATTTATATGAAAATTTATTACTTCATAGACTTTATACATTTAATACTTATATGAAAATTTATTACTTCATAGACTTTATACAATTAATACTTATATGAAAATTTATGACTTCATAGACTTTATACATTTAGTACTTATATGAAAATTTATTACTTCATAGACTTTATACAATTAATACTTATATGAAAATTTATTACTTCATAGACTTTATACATTTAATACTTATATGAAAATTTATTACTTCATAGACTTTATGCAATTAATACTTATATGAAAATTTATTACTTCATAGACTTTATACATTTAATACTTATATGAAAATTTATTACTTCATAGACTTTATATTTTTTATACTTATATAAAAATTTATTACTTCATAGACTTTATACATTTAATACTTATATGAAAATTTATTACTTCATACACTTTATACATTTACTACTAATATGAAAATTTATTACTTCATACACTTTATACAATTAATACTTATATGAAAATTTATTACTTCATAGACTTTATACATTTACTACTTATATGAAAATTTATTACTTCATAGACTTTATACAATTAATACTTATATGAAAATTTATTACTTCATAGA
Organism: Bactrocera oleae; assembly: GCF_042242935.1. Lineage (NCBI taxonomy): Eukaryota > Metazoa > Arthropoda > Insecta > Diptera > Tephritidae > Bactrocera > Bactrocera oleae. The sequence goes on along the minus strand of NW_027212752.1, from coordinate 2,538,031 downwards.
CTTTATACAATTAATACTTATATGAAAATTTATTACTTCATAGACTTTATACATTTAATACTTATATGAAAATTTATTACTTCACAGACTTTATACAATTAATACTTATATGAAAATTTATTACTTCATAGACTTTATACATTTAGTACTTATATGAAAATTTATTACTTCATAGACTTTATACATTTAATACTTATATGAAAATTTATTACTTCATAGACTTTATATTTTTTATACTTATATAAAAATTTATTACTTCATAGACTTTATACAATTAATACTTATATGAAAATTTATTACTTCATAGACTTTATACATTTACTACTTATATGAAAATTTATTACTTCATAGACTTTATACAATTAATACTTATATGAAAATTTATTACTTCATAGACTTTATACATTTAATACTTATATGAAAATTTATTACTTCATAGACTTTATACTTTAATACTTATATGAAAATTTATTACTTCATAGACTTTATACATTTAATACTTATATGAAAATTTATTACTTCATAGACCTTATACATTTAATATTTATATGAAAATTTATTACTTCATAGACTTTATACAATTAATACTTATATGAAAATTTATTACTTCATAGACTTTATACATTTAATACTTATATGAAAATTTATTACTTCATAGACTTTATATTTTTTATACTTATATAAAAATTTATTACTTCATAGACTTTATATTTTGCTTCATAGACTTTATACATTTAATACTTATATGAAAATTTATTACTTCATAGACTTTATACAATTAATACTTATATGAAAATTTATTACTTCATAGACTTTATACAATTAATACTTATATGAAAATTTATGACTTCATAGACTTTATACATTTAGTACTTATATGAAAATTTATTACTTCATAGACTTTATACAATTAATACTTATATGAAAATTTATTACTTCATAGACTTTATACATTTAATACTTATATGAAAATTTATTACTTCATAGACTTTATGCAATTAATACTTATATGAAAATTTATTACTTCATAGACTTTATACATTTAATACTTATATGAAAATTTATTACTTCATAGACTTTATATTTTTTATACTTATATAAAAATTTATTACTTCATAGACTTTATACATTTAATACTTATATGAAAATTTATTACTTCATACACTTTATACATTTACTACTAATATGAAAATTTATTACTTCATACACTTTATACAATTAATACTTATATGAAAATTTATTACTTCATAGACTTTATACATTTACTACTTATATGAAAATTTATTACTTCATAGACTTTATACAATTAATACTTATATGAAAATTTATTACTTCATAGACTTTATACAATTAATACTTATATGAAAATTTATTACTTCATAGACTTTATACATTTAATACTTATATGAAAATTTATTACTTCATAGACTTTATACAATTAATACTTATATGAAAATTTATTACTTCATAGACTTTATACATTTAGTACTTATATGAAAATTTATTACTTCATAGACTTTATACATTTAATACTTATATGAAAATTTATTACTTCATAGACTTTATATTTTTTATACTTATATAAAAATTTATTACTTCATAGACTTTATACAATTAATACTTATATGAAAATTTATTACTTCATAGGCTTTATAAAATTAATACTTATATGAAAATTTATTACTTTATAGGCTTTATACAATTAATACTTATATGAAAATTTATTACTTCATAGACTTTATACAATTAATACTTATATGAAAATTTATTACTTCATAGGCTTTATACAATTAATACTTATATGAAAATTTATTACTTCATAGACTTTATACAATTAATACTTATATGAAAATTTATTACTTCATAGGCTTTATACAATTAATACTTATATGAAAATTTATTACTTCATAGACTTTATACATTTACTACTTATATGAAAATTTATTACTTCATACACTTTATACAATTAATACTTATATGAAAATTTATTACTTCATAGACTTTATAAAATTAATACTTATATGAAAATTTATTACTTCATAGACTTTATACATTTAATACTTATATGAAAATGTATTACTTCATAGACTTTATACATTTAATACTTATATGAAAATTTATTACTTCATAGACTTTATACAATTAATACTTATATGAAAATTTATGACTTCATAGACTTTATACATTTAGTACTTATATGAAAATTTATTACTTCATAGACTTTATACAATTAATACTTATATGAAAATTTATTACTTCATAGACTTTATACATTTAGTACTTATATGAAAATTTATTACTTCATAGACTTTATACAATTAATACTTATATGAAAATTTATTACTTCATAGACTTTATACATTTAGTACTTATATGAAAATTTATTACTTCATAGACTTTATACAATTAATACTTATATGAAAATTTATTACTTCATAGACTTTATACATTTACTACTTATATGAAAATTTATTACTTCATAGACTTTATACAATTAATACTTATATGAAAATTTATTACTTCATAGACTTTATACATTTAATACTTATATGAAAATTTATTACTTCATAGACTTTATACTTTAATACTTATATGAAAATTTATTACTTCATAGACTTTATACATTTAATACTTATATGAAAATTTATTACTTCATAGACCTTATACATTTAATACTTATATGAAAATTTATTACTTCATAGACTTTATACAATTAATACTTATATGAAAATTTATTACTTCATAGACTTTATACATTTAGTACTTATATGAAAATTTATTACTTCATAGACTTTATACAATTAATACTTATATGAAAATTTATTACTTCATAGACTTTATACATTTAATACTTATATGAAAATTTATTACTTCATAGACTTTATACTTTAATACTTATATGAAAATTTATTACTTCATAGACTTTATACATTTAATACTTATATGAAAATTTATTACTTCATAGACCTTATACATTTAATATTTATATGAAAATTTATTACTTCATAGACTTTATACAATTAATACTTATATGAAAATTTATTACTTCATAGACTTTATACATTTAATACTTATATGAAAATTTATTACTTCATAGACTTTATATTTTTTATACTTATATAAAAATTTATTACTTCATAGACTTTATATTTTGCTTCATAGACTTTATACATTTAATACTTATATGAAAATTTATTACTTCATAGACTTTATACATTTAATACTTATATGAAAATTTATTACTTCATAGACCTTATACAATTAATACTTATATGAAAATTTATGACTTCATAGACTTTATACATTTAGTACTTATATGAAAATTTATTACTTCATAGACTTTATACAATTAATACTTATATGAAAATTTATTACTTCATAGACTTTATACATTTAGTACTTATATGAAAATTTATTACTTCATAGACTTTATACAATTAATACTTATATGAAAATTTATTACTTCATAGACTTTATACATTTAGTACTTATATGAAAATTTATTACTTCATAGACTTTATACAATTAATACTTATATGAAAATTTATTACTTCATAGACTTTATACATTTACTACTTATATGAAAATTTATTACTTCATAGACTTTATACAATTAATACTTATATGAAAATTTATTACTTCATAGACTTTATACATTTAATACTTATATGAAAATTTATTACTTCATAGACTTTATACTTTAATACTTATATGAAAATTTATTACTTCATAGACTTTATACATTTAATACTTATATGAAAATTTATTACTTCATAGACCTTATACATTTAATACTTATATGAAAATTTATTACTTCATAGACTTTATACAATTAATACTTATATGAAAATTTATTACTTCATAGACTTTATACATTTACTACTTATATGAAAATTTATTACTTCATAGACTTTATACAATTAATACTTATATGAAAATTTATTACTTCATAGACTTTATACATTTAATACTTATATGAAAATTTATTACTTCATAGACTTTATACTTTAATACTTATATGAAAATTTATTACTTCATAGACTTTATACATTTAATACTTATATGAAAATTTATTACTTCATAGACTTTATACAATTAATACTTATATGAAAATTTATTACTTCATAGACTTTATACAATTAATACTTATATGAAAATTTATTACTTCATAGGCTTTATACAATTAATACTTATATGAAAATTTATTACTTCATAGACTTTATACAATTAATACTTATATGAAAATTTATTACTTCATAGACTTTATACATTTAATACTTATATGAAAATTTATTACTTCATAGACTTTATACATTTAATACTTATATGAAAATTTATTACTTCATAGACTTTATACAATTAATACTTATATGAAAATTTATTACTTCATAGACTTTATACATTTAATACTTATATGAAAATTTATTACTTCATAGACTTTATACATTTAATACTTATATGAAAATTTATTACTTCATAGACTTTATACAATTAATACTTATATGAAAATTTATTACTTCATAGACTTTATACATTTAGTACTTATATGAAAATTTATTACTTCATAGACTTTATACAATTAATACTTATATGAAAATTTATTACTTCATAGACTTTATACATTTAATACTTATATGAAAATTTATTACTTCATAGACTTTATACAATTAATACTTATATGAAAATTTATTACTTCATAGACTTTATACATTTAGTACTTATATGAAAATTTATTACTTCATAGACTTTATACAATTAATACTTATATGAAAATTTATTACTTCATAGACTTTATACATTTAGTACTTATATGAAAATTTATTACTTCATAGACTTTATACAATTAATACTTATATGAAAATTTATTACTTCATAGACTTTATACAATTAATACTTATATGAAAATTTATTACTTCATAGGCTTTATACAATTAATACTTATATGAAAATTTATTACTTCATAGACTTTATACAATTAATACTTATATGAAAATTTATTACTTCATAGACTTTATACAATTAATACTTATATGAAAATTTATTACTTCATAGACTTTATACATTTAATACTTATATGAAAATTTATTACTTCATAGACCTTATACATTTAATACTTATATGAAAATTTATTACTTCATAGACTTTATACATTTAATACTTATATGAAAATTTATTACTTCATAGACTTTATACAATTAATACTTATATGAAAATTTATTACTTCATAGACTTTATACATTTAGTACTTATATGAAAATTTATTACTTCATAGACTTTATACAATTAATACTTATATGAAAATTTATTACTTCATAGACTTTATACATTTAATACTTATATGAAAATTTATTACTTCATAGACTTTATACTTTAATACTTATATGAAAATTTATTACTTCATAGACTTTATACATTTAATACTTATATGAAAATTTATTACTTCATAGACCTTATACATTTAATACTTATATGAAAATTTATTACTTCATAGACTTTATACATTTAATACTTATATGAAAATTTATTACTTCATAGACTTTATACAATTAATACTTATATGAAAATTTATTACTTCATAGACTTTATACATTTACTACTTATATGAAAATTTATTACTTCATAGACTTTATACAATTAATACTTATATGAAAATTTATTACTTCATAGACTTTATACATTTAATACTTATATGAAAATTTATTACTTCATAGACTTTATACTTTAATACTTATATGAAAATTTATTACTTCATAGACTTTATACATTTAATACTTATATGAAAATTTATTACTTCATAGACTTTATACAATTAATACTTATATGAAAATTTATTACTTCATAGACCTTATACATTTAATACTTATATGAAAATTTATTACTTCATAGACTTTATACTTTAATACTTATATGAAAATTTATTACTTCATAGACTTTATACATTTAATACTTATATGAAAATTTATTACTTCATAGACCTTATACATTTAATACTTATATGAAAATTTATTACTTCATAGACTTTATACAATTAATACTTATATGAAAATTTATTACTTCATAGACTTTATACATTTACTACTTATATGAAAATTTATTACTTCATAGACTTTATACAATTAATACTTATATGAAAATTTATTACTTCATAGACTTTATACATTTACTACTTATATGAAAATTTATTACTTCATAGACTTTATACTTTAATACTTATATGAAAATTTATTACTTCATAGACTTTATACATTTAATACTTATATGAAAATTTATTACTTCATAGACTTTATACAATTAATACTTATATGAAAATTTATTACTTCATAGACTTTATACAATTAATACTTATATGAAAATTTATTACTTCATAGGCTTTATACAATTAATACTTATATGAAAATTTATTACTTCATAGACTTTATACAATTAATACTTATATGAAAATTTATTACTTCATAGACTTTATACAATTAATACTTATATGAAAATTTATTACTTCATAGACTTTATACATTTAGTACTTATATGAAAATTTATTACTTCATAGACTTTATACAATTAATACTTATATGAAAATTTATTACTTCATAGACTTTATACATTTAATACTTATATGAAAATTTATTACTTCATAGACTTTATACAATTAATACTTATATGAAAATTTATTACTTCATAGACTTTATACATTTAGTACTTATATGAAAATTTATTACTTCATAGACTTTATACAATTAATACTTATATGAAAATTTATTACTTCATAGACTTTATACAATTAATACTTATATGAAAATTTATTACTTCATAGGCTTTATACAATTAATACTTATATGAAAATTTATTACTTCATAGACTTTATACAATTAATACTTATATGAAAATTTATTACTTCATAGGCTTTATACAATTAATACTTATATGAAAATTTATTACTTCATAGACTTTATACATTTAATACTTATATGAAAATTTATTACTTCATAGACTTTATACAATTAATACTTATATGAAAATTTATTACTTCATAGACTTTATACAATTAATACTTATATGAAAATTTATTACTTCATAGACTTTATACATTTACTACTTATATGAAAATTTATTACTTCATAGACTTTATACAATTAATACTTATATGAAAATTTATTACTTCATAGACTTTATACAATTAATACTTATATGAAAATTTATTACTTCATAGACTTTATACAATTAATACTTATATGAAAATTTATTACTTCATAGACTTTATACAATTAATACTTATATGAAAATTTATTACTTCATAGACTTTATACTTTAATACTTATATGAAAATTTATTACTTCATAGACTTTATACAATTAATACTTATATGAAAATTTATTACTTCATAGACTTTATACAATTAATTCTTATATGAAAATTTATTACTTCATAGACTTTATACAATTAATACTTATATGAAAATTTATTACTTCATAGACTTTATACAATTAATACTTATATGAAAATTTATTACTTCATAGACTTTATACATTTAATACTTATATGAAAATTTATTACTTCATAGACTTTATACAATTAATACTTATATGAAAATTTATTACTTCATAGACTTTATACAATTAATACTTATATGAAAATTTATTACTTCATAGACTTTATACATTTACTACTTATATGAAAATTTATTACTTCATAGACTTTATACAATTAATACTTATATGAAAATTTATTACTTCATAGACTTTATACAATTAATACTTATATGAAAATTTATTACTTCATAGGCTTTATACAATTAATACTTATATGAAAATTTATTACTTCATAGACTTTATACAATTAATACTTATATGAAAATTTATTACTTCATAGGCTTTATACAATTAATACTTATATGAAAATTTATTACTTCATAGACTTTATACATTTACTACTTATATGAAAATTTATTACTTCATAGACTTTATACATTTAGTACTTATATGAAAATTTATTACTTCATAGACTTTATACAATTAATACTTATATGAAAATTTATTACTTCATAGACTTTATACAATTAATACTTATATGAAAATTTATTACTTCATAGACTTTATACTTTTAATACTTATATGAAAATTTATTACTTCATAGACTTTATACATTTAATACTTATATGAAAATTTATTACTTCATAGACTTTATACAATTAATACTTATATGAAAATTTATTACTTCATAGACTTTATGCAATTAATACTTATATGAAAATTTATTACTTCATAGACTTTATACATTTAATACTTATATGAAAATTTATTACTTCATAGACTTTATACATTTAATACTTATATGAAAATTTATTACTTCATAGACTTTATACAATTAATACTTATATGAAAATTTATTACTTCATAGACTTTATACATTTAGTACTTATATGAAAATTTATTACTTCATAGACTTTATACAATTAATACTTATATGAAAATTTATTACTTCATAGACTTTATACATTTAATACTTATATGAAAATTTATTACTTCATAGACTTTATACTTTAATACTTATATGAAAATTTATTACTTCATAGACTTTATACATTTAGTACTTATATGAAAATTTATTACTTCATAGACTTTATGCAATTAATACTTATATGAAAATTTATTACTTCATAGACTTTATACATTTAATACTTATATGAAAATTTATTACTTCATAGACTTTATACATTTAATACTTATATGAAAATTTATTACTTCATAGACTTTATACATTTAATACTTATATGAAAATTTATTACTTCATAGACTTTATACATTTACTACTTATATGAAAATTTATTACTTCATACACTTTATACAATTAATACTTATATGAAAATTTATTACTTCATAGACTTTATAAAATTAATACTTATATGAAAATTTATTACTTCATAGACTTTATACATTTAATACTTATATGAAAATTTATTACTTCATAGACTTTATACATTTAATACTTATATGAAAATTTATTACTTCATAGACTTTATACAATTAATACTTATATGAAAATTTATTACTTCATAGACTTTATACATTTAGTACTTATATGAAAATTTATTACTTCATAGACTTTATACAATTAATACTTATATGAAAATTTATTACTTCATAGACTTTATACAATTAATACTTATATGAAAATTTATTACTTCATAGACTTTATACAATTAATACTTATATGAAAATTTATTACTTCATAGACTTTATATTTTTTATACTTATATGAAAATTTATTACTTCATAGACTTTATATTTTTTATACTTATATAAAAATTTATTACTTCATAGACTTTATATTTTGCTTCATAGACTTTATACATTTAATACTTATATGAAAATTTATTACTTCATAGACTTTATACAATTAATACTTATATGAAAATTTATTACTTCATAGACTTTATACATTTAATACTTATATGAAAATTTATTACTTCATAGACTTTATATTTTTTATACTTATATAAAAATTTATTACTTCATAGACTTTATATTTTGCTTCGTAGACTTTATACATTTAATACTTATATGAAAATTTATTACTTCATAGACTTTATACATTTAATACTTATATGAAAATTTATTACTTCATAGACTTTATACATTTAATACTTATATGAAAATTTATTACTTCATAGACTTTATACAATTAATACTTATATGAAAATTTATTACTTCATACACTTTATACATTTACTACTTATATGAAAATTTATTACTTCATAGACTTTATAAAATTAATACTTATATGAAAATTTATTACTTCATAGACTTTATACATTTACTACTTATATGAAAATTTATTACTTCATAGACTTTATACAATTAATACTTATATGAAAATTTATTACTTCATAGACTTTATACATTTAATACTTATATGAAAATTTATTACTTCATAGACTTTATACTTTAATACTTATATGAAAATTTATTACTTCATAGACTTTATACATTTAATACTTATATGAAAATTTATTACTTCATAGACCTTATACATTTAATATTTATATGAAAATTTATTACTTCATAGACTTTATACAATTAATACTTATATGAAAATTTATTACTTCATAGACTTTATACATTTAATACTTATATGAAAATTTATTACTTCATAGACTTTATATTTTTTATACTTATATAAAAATTTATTACTTCATAGACTTTATATTTTGCTTCATAGACTTTATACATTTAATACTTATATGAAAATTTATTACTTCATAGACTTTATACATTTAATACTTATATGAAAATTTATTACTTCATAGACTTTATACAATTAATACTTATATGAAAATTTATGACTTCATAGACTTTATACATTTAGTACTTATATGAAAATTTATTACTTCATGGACTTTATACAATTAATACTTATATGAAAATTTATTACTTCATAGACTTTATACATTTAGTACTTATATGAAAATTTATTACTTCATAGACTTTATACAATTAATACTTATATGAAAATTTATTACTTCATAGACTTTATACATTTAGTACTTATATGAAAATTTATTACTTCATAGACTTTATACAATTAATACTTATATGAAAATTTATTACTTCATAGACTTTATACATTTACTACTTATATGAAAATTTATTACTTCATAGACTTTATACAATTAATACTTATATGAAAATTTATTACTTCATAGACTTTATACATTTAATACTTATATGAAAATTTATTACTTCATAGACTTTATACTTTAATACTTATATTAAAATTTATTACTTCATATACTTTATACATTTAATACTTATATGAAAATTTATTACTTCATAGACCTTATACATTTAATACTTATATGAAAATTTATTACTTCATAGACTTTATACAATTAATACTTATATGAAAATTTATTACTTCATAGACTTTATACAATTAATACTTATATGAAAATTTATTACTTCATAGGCTTTATAAAATTAATACTTATATGAAAATTTATTACTTCATAGACTTTATACAATTAATACTTATATGAAAATTTATTACTTCATAGACTTTATACATTTAATACTTATATGAAAATTTATTACTTCATAGACTTTATACATTTAATACTTATATGAAAATTTATTACTTCATAGACTTTATACAATTAATACTTATATGAAAATTTATTACTTCATAGACTTTATACATTTAGTACTTATATGAAAATTTATTACTTCATAGACTTTATACAATTAATACTTATATGAAAATTTATTACTTCATAGACCTTATACATTTAATACTTATATGAAAATTTATTACTTCATAGACTTTATACAATTAATACTTATATGAAAATTTATTACTTCATAGACTTTATACATTTACTACTTATATGAAAATTTATTACTTCATAGACTTTATACAATTAATACTTATATGAAAATTTATTACTTCATAGACTTTATACATTTAATACTTATATGAAAATTTATTACTTCATAGACTTTATACTTTAATACTTATATGAAAATTTATTACTTCATAGACTTTATACAATTAATACTTATATGAAAATTTATTACTTCATAGACTTTATACATTTAATACTTATATGAAAATTTATTACTTCATAGACTTTATACATTTAATACTTATATGAAAATTTATTACTTCATAGACTTTATACAATTAATACTTATATGAAAATTTATTACTTCATAGACTTTATACATTTAGTACTTATATGAAAATTTATTACTTCATAGACTTTATACAATTAATACTTATATGAAAATTTATTACTTCATAGACTTTATACAATTAATACTTATATGAAAATTTATTACTTCATAGGCTTTATACAATTAATACTTATATGAAAATTTATTACTTCATAGACTTTATAAATTTACTACTTATATGAAAATTTATTACTTCATAGACTTTATACAATTAATACTTATATGAAAATTTATTACTTCATAGACTTTATACATTTAATACTTATATGAAAATTTATTACTTCATAGACTTTATACAATTAATACTTATATGAAAATTTATTACTTCATAGACTTTATACATTTAATACTTATATAAAAATTTATTACTTCATAGACTTTATATTTTGCTTCGTAGACTTTATACATTTAATACTTATATGAAAATTTATTACTTCATAGACTTTATACATTTAATACTTATATGAAAATTTATTACTTCATAGACTTTATACATTTAATACTTATATGAAAATTTATTACTTCATAGACTTTATACAATTAATACTTATATGAAAATTTATTACTTCATAGACTTTATACATTTAGTACTTATATGAAAATTTATTACTTCATAGACTTTATACAATTAATACTTATATGAAAATTTATTACTTCATAGACCTTATACATTTAATACTTATATGAAAATTTATTACTTCATAGACTTTATACAATTAATACTTATATGAAAATTTATTACTTCATAGACTTTATACATTTACTACTTATATGAAAATTTATTACTTCATAGACTTTATACAATTAATACTTATATGAAAATTTATTACTTCATAGACTTTATACATTTAATACTTATATGAAAATTTATTACTTCATAGACTTTATACTTTAATACTTATATGAAAATTTATTACTTCATAGACTTTATACATTTAATACTTATATGAAAATTTATTACTTCATAGACTTTATACAATTAATACTTATATGAAAATTTATTACTTCATAGACTTTATACAATTAATACTTATATGAAAATTTATTACTTCATAGGCTTTATACAATTAATACTTATATGAAAATTTATTACTTCATAGACTTTATAAATTTACTACTTATATGAAAATTTATTACTTCATAGACTTTATACAATTAATACTTATATGAAAATTTATTACTTCATAGACTTTATACATTTAGTACTTATATGAAAATTTATTACTTCATAGACTTTATACAATTAATACTTATATGAAAATTTATTACTTCATAGACTTTATATAATTAATACTTATATGAAAATTTATTACTTCATAGGCTTTATACAATTAATACTTATATGAAAATTTATTACTTCATAGACTTTATACATTTAGTACTTATATGAAAATTTATTACTTCATAGACTTTATACAATTAATACTTATATGAAAATTTATTACTTCATAGACTTTATACATTTACTACTTATATGAAAATTTATTACTTCATAGACTTTATACAATTAATACTTATATGAAAATTTATTACTTCATAGGCTTTATACAATTAATACTTATATGAAAATTTATTACTTCATAGACTTTATAAATTTACTACTTATATGAAAATTTATTACTTCATAGACTTTATACAATTAATACTTATATGAAAATTTATTACTTCATAGACTTTATACATTTAGTACTTATATGAAAATTTATTACTTCATAGACTTTATACAATTAATACTTATATGAAAATTTATTACTTCATAGACTTTATACAATTAATACTTATATGAAAATTTATTACTTCATAGGCTTTATACAATTAATACTTATATGAAAATTTATTACTTCATAGACTTTATAAATTTACTACTTATATGAAAATTTATTACTTCATAGACTTTATACAATTAATACTTATATGAAAATTTATTACTTCATAGACTTTATACATTTAGTACTTATATGAAAATTTATTACTTCATAGACTTTATACAATTAATACTTATATGAAAATTTATTACTTCATAGACTTTATACAATTAATACTTATATGAAAATTTATTACTTCATAGGCTTTATACAATTAATACTTATATGAAAATTTATTACTTCATAGACTTTATAAATTTACTACTTATATGAAAATTTATTACTTCATAGACTTTATACAATTAATACTTATATGAAAATTTATTACTTCATAGACTTTATACAATTAATACTTATATGAAAATTTATTACTTCATAGGCTTTATACAATTAATACTTATATGAAAATTTATTACTTCATAGACTTTATAAATTTAGTACTTATATGAAAATTTATTACTTCATAGACTTTATACAATTAATACTTATATGAAAATTTATTACTTCATAGACCTTATACATTTAATACTTATATGAAAATTTATTACTTCATAGACTTTATACAATTAATACTTATATGAAAATTTATTACTTCATAGACTTTATACATTTACTACTTATATGAAAATTTATTACTTCATAGACTTTATACAATTAATACTTATATGAAAATTTATTACTTCATAGACTTTATACATTTAATACTTATATGAAAATTTATTACTTCATAGACTTTATACTTTAATACTTATATGAAAATTTATTACTTCATAGACTTTATACATTTAATACTTATATGAAAATTTATTACTTCATAGACCTTATACATTTAATACTTATATGAAAATTTATTACTTCATAGACTTTATACAATTAATACTTATATGAAAATTTATTACTTCATAGACTTTATACAATTAATACTTATATGAAAATTTATTACTTCATAGGCTTTATACAATTAATACTTATATGAAAATTTATTACTTCATAGACTTTATACAATTAATACTTATATGAAAATTTATTACTTCATAGACTTTATACATTTAATACTTATATGAAAATTTATTACTTCATAGACTTTATACATTTAATACTTATATGATAATTTATTACTTCATAGACTTTATACAATTAATACTTATATGAAAATTTATTACTTCATAGACTTTATACATTTAGTACTTATATGAAAATTTATTACTTCATAGACTTTATACAATTAATACTTATATGAAAATTTATTACTTCATAGACTTTATACAATTAATACTTATATGAAAATTTATTACTTCATAGGCTTTATACAATTAATACTTATATGAAAATTTATTACTTCATAGACTTTATAAATTTACTACTTATATGAAAATTTATTACTTCATAGACTTTATACAATTAATACTTATATGAAAATTTATTACTTCATAGACTTTATACATTTAATACTTATATGAAAATTTATTACTTCATAGACTTTATACAATTAATACTTATATGAAACTTTATTACTTCATAGACTTTATACAATTAATTCTTATATGAAAATTTATTACTTCATAGACTTTATACAATTAATACTTATATGAAAATTTATTACTTCATAGACTTTATACAATTAATACTTATATGAAAATTTATTACTTCATAGACTTTATACATTTAATACTTATATGAAAATTTATTACTTCATAGACTTTATACAATTAATACTTATATGAAAATTTATTACTTCATAGACTTTATACAATTAATACTTATATGAAAATTTATTACTTCATAGACTTTATACATTTACTACTTATATGAAAATTTATTACTTCATAGACTTTATACAATTAATACTTATATGAAAATTTATTACTTCATAGACTTTATACAATTAATACTTATATGAAAATTTATTACTTCATAGGCTTTATACAATTAATACTTATATGAAAATTTATTACTTCATAGACTTTATACAATTAATACTTATATGAAAATTTATTACTTCATAGGCTTTATACAATTAATACTTATATGAAAATTTATTACTTCATAGACTTTATACATTTACTACTTATATGAAAATTTATTACTTCATAGACTTTATACATTTAGTACTTATATGAAAATTTATTACTTCATAGACTTTATACAATTAATACTTATATGAAAATTTATTACTTCATAGACTTTATACAATTAATACTTATATGAAAATTTATTACTTCATAGACTTTATACTTTTAATACTTATATGAAAATTTATTACTTCATAGACTTTATACATTTAATACTTATATCAAAATTTATTACTTCATAGACTTTATACAATTAATACTTATATGAAAATTTATTACTTCATAGACTTTATGCAATTAATACTTATATGAAAATTTATTACTTCATAGACTTTATACATTTAATACTTATATGAAAATTTATTACTTCATAGACTTTATACATTTAATACTTATATGAAAATTTATTACTTCATAGACTTTATACAATTAATACTTATATGAAAATTTATTACTTCATAGACTTTATACATTTAGTACTTATATGAAAATTTATTACTTCATAGACTTTATACAATTAATACTTATATGAAAATTTATTACTTCATAGACTTTATACATTTAATACTTATATGAAAATTTATTACTTCATAGACTTTATACAATTAATACTTATATGAAAATTTATTACTTCATAGACTTTATACATTTAGTACTTATATGAAAATTTATTACTTCATAGACTTTATGCAATTAATACTTATATGAAAATTTATTACTTCATAGACTTTATACATTTAGTACTTATATGAAAATTTATTACTTCATAGACTTTATACATTTAATACTTATATGAAAATTTATTACTTCATAGGCTTTATACAATTAATACTTATATGAAAATTTATTACTTCATAGACTTTATACATTTACTACTTATATGAAAATTTATTACTTCATACACTTTATACAATTAATACTTATATGAAAATTTATTACTTCATAGACTTTATAAAATTAATACTTATATGAAAATTTATTACTTCATAGACTTTATACATTTACTACTTATATGAAAATTTATTACTTCATACACTTTATACAATTAATACTTATATGAAAATTTATTACTTCATAGACTTTATAAAATTAATACTTATATGAAAATTTATTACTTCATAGACTTTATACATTTAATACTTATATGAAAATTTATTACTTCATAGACTTTATACATTTAATACTTATATGAAAATTTATTACTTCATAGACTTTATACAATTAATACTTATATGAAAATTTATTACTTCATAGACTTTATACATTTAGTACTTATATGAAAATTTATTACTTCATAGACTTTATACAATTAATACTTATATGAAAATTTATTACTTCATAGACTTTATACAATTAATACTTATATGAAAATTTATTACTTCATAGACTTTATACAATTAATACTTATATGAAAATTTATTACTTCATAGACTTTATATTTTTTATACTTATATGAAAATTTATTACTTCAGAGACTTTATATTTTTTATACTTATATAAAAATTTATTACTTCATAGACTTTATATTTTGCTTCATAGACTTTATACATTTAATACTTATATGAAAATTTATTACTTCATAGACTTTATACAATTAATACTTATATGAAAATTTATTACTTCATAGACTTTATACATTTAATACTTATATGAAAATTTATTACTTCATAGACTTTATATTTTTTATACTTATATAAAAATTTATTACTTCATAGACTTTATATTTTGCTTCGTAGACTTTATACATTTAATACTTATATGAAAATTTATTACTTCATAGACTTTATACATTTAATACTTATATGAAAATGTATTACTTCATAGACTTTATACATTTAATACTTATATGAAAATTTATTACTTCATAGACTTTATACAATTAATACTTATATGAAAATTTATTACTTCATACACTTTATACATTTACTACTTATATGAAAATTTATTACTTCATAGACTTTATACAATTAATACTTATATGAAAATTTATTACTTCATAGACTTTATACATTTACTACTTATATGAAAATTTATTACTTCATAGACTTTATACAATTAATACTTATATGAAAATTTATTACTTCATAGACTTTATACATTTAATACTTATATGAAAATTTATTACTTCATAGACTTTATACTTTAATACTTATATGAAAATTTATTACTTCATAGACTTTATACATTTAATACTTATATGAAAATTTATTACTTCATAGACCTTATACATTTAATATTTATATGAAAATTTATTACTTCATAGACTTTATACAATTAATACTTATATGAAAATTTATTACTTCATAGACTTTATACATTTAATACTTATATGAAAATTTATTACTTCATAGACTTTATATTTTTTATACTTATATAAAAATTTATTACTTCATAGACTTTATATTTTGCTTCATAGACTTTATACATTTAATACTTATATGAAAATTTATTACTTCATAGACTTTATACATTTAATACTTATATGAAAATTTATTACTTCATAGACTTTATACAATTAATACTTATATGAAAATTTATGACTTCATAGACTTTATACATTTAGTACTTATATGAAAATTTATTACTTCATAGACTTTATACATTTAATACTTATATGAAAATTTATTACTTCATAGACTTTATACATTTAGTACTTATATGAAAATTTATTACTTCATAGACTTTATACAATTAATACTTATATGAAAATTTATTACTTCATAGACTTTATACATTTAGTACTTATATGAAAATTTATTACTTCATAGACTTTATACAATTAATACTTATATGAAAATTTATTACTTCATAGACTTTATACATTTACTACTTATATGAAAATTTATTACTTCATAGACTTTATACAATTAATACTTATATGAAAATTTATTACTTCATAGACTTTATACATTTAATACTTATATGAAAATTTATTACTTCATAGACTTTATACTTTAATACTTACATGAAAATTTATTACTTCATAGACTTTATACATTTAATACTTATATGAAAATTTTTACTTCATAGACCTTATACATTTAATACTTATATGAAAATTTATTACTTCATAGACTTTATACAATTAATACTTATATGAAAATTTATTACTTCATAGACTTTATACAATTAATACTTATATGAAAATTTATTACTTCATAGGCTTTATAAAATTAATACTTATATGAAAATTTATTACTTCATAGACTTTATACAATTAATACTTATATGAAAATTTATTACTTCATAGACTTTATACATTTAATACTTATATGAAAATTTATTACTTCATAGACTTTATACATTTAATACTTATATGAAAATTTATTACTTCATAGACTTTATACAATTAATACTTATATGAAAATTTATTACTTCATAGACTTTATACATTTAGTACTTATATGAAAATTTATTACTTCATAGACTTTATACAATTAATACTTATATGAAAATTTATTACTTCATAGACCTTATACATTTAATACTTATATGAAAATTTATTACTTCATAGACTTTATACAATTAATACTTATATGAAAATTTATTACTTCATAGACTTTATACATTTACTACTTATATGAAAATTTATTACTTCATAGACTTTATACAATTAATACTTATATGAAAATTTATTACTTCATAGACTTTATACATTTAATACTTATATGAAAATTTATTACTTCATAGACTTTATACTTTAATACTTATATGAAAATTTATTACTTCATAGACTTTATACATTTAATACTTATATGAAAATTTATTACTTCATAGACCTTATACATTTAATACTTATATGAAAATTTATTACTTCATAGACTTTATACAATTAATACTTATATGAAAATTTATTACTTCATAGACTTTATACAATTAATACTTATATGAAAATTTATTACTTCATAGGCTTTATACAATTAATACTTATATGAAAATTTATTACTTCATAGACTTTATACAATTAATACTTATATAAAAATTTATTACTTCATAGACTTTATACATTTAATACTTATATGAAAATTTATTACTTCATAGACTTTATACATTTAATACTTATATGAAAATTTATTACTTCATAGACTTTATACAATTAATACTTATATGAAAATTTATTACTTCATAGACTTTATACATTTAGTACTTATATGAAAATTTATTACTTCATAGACTTTATACAATTAATACTTATATGAAAATTTATTACTTCATAGACTTTATACAATTAATACTTATATGAAAATTTATTACTTCATAGGCTTTATACAATTAATACTTATATGAAAATTTATTACTTCATAGACTTTATAAATTTACTACTTATATGAAAATTTATTACTTCATAGACTTTATACAATTAATACTTATATGAAAATTTATTACTTCATAGACTTTATACATTTAATACTTATATGAAAATTTATTACTTCATAGACTTTATACAATTAATACTTATATGAAAATTTATTACTTCATAGACTTTATACAATTAATTCTTATATGAAAATTTATTACTTCATAGACTTTATACAATTAATACTTATATGAAAATTTATTACTTCATAGACTTTATACAATTAATACTTATATGAAAATTTATTACTTCATAGACTTTATACATTTAATACTTATATGAAAATTTATTACTTCATAGACTTTATACAATTAATACTTATATGAAAATTTATTACTTCATAGACTTTATACAATTAATACTTATATGAAAATTTATTACTTCATAGACTTTATACAATTAATACTTATATGAAAATTTATTACTTCATAGGCTTTATACAATTAATTCTTATATGAAAATTTATTACTTCATAGACTTTATACAATTAATACTTATATGAAAATTTATTACTTCATAGGCTTTATACAATTAATACTTATATGAAAATTTATTACTTCATAGACTTTATACATTTAGTACTTATATGAAAATTTATTACTTCATAGGCTTTATACAATTAATACTTATATGAAAATTTATTACTTCATAGACTTTATACATTTAATACTTATATGAAAATTTATTACTTCATAGACTTTATACAATTAATACTTATATGAAAATTTATTACTTCATAGACTTTATACAATTAATACTTATATGAAAATTTATTACTTCATAGACTTTATACATTTACTACTTATATGAAAATTTATTACTTCATAGACTTTATACAATTAATACTTATATGAAAATTTATTACTTCATAGACTTTATACAATTAATACTTATATGAAAATTTATTACTTCATAGGCTTTATACAATTAATTCTTATATGAAAATTTATTACTTCATAGACTTTATACAATTAATACTTATATGAAAATTTATTACTTCATAGGCTTTATACAATTAATTCTTATATGAAAATTTATTACTTCATAGACTTTATACAATTAATACTTATATGAAAATTTATTACTTCATAGGCTTTATACAATTAATACTTATATGAAAATTTATTACTTCATAGACTTTATACATTTACTACTTATATGAAAATTTATTACTTCATAGACTTTATACAATTAATACTTATATGAAAATTTATTACTTCATAGACTTTATACTTTTAATACTTATATGAAAATTTATTACTTCATAGACTTTATACATTTAATACTTATATGAAAATTTATTACTTCATAGACTTTATACAATTAATACTTATATGAAAATTTATTACTTCATAGACTTTATGCAATTAATACTTATATGAAAATTTATTACTTCATAGACTTTATACATTTAATACTTATATGAAAATTTATTACTTCAGAGACTTTATATTTTTTATACTTATATGAAAATTTATTACTTCATAGACTTTATACATTTACTACTTATATGAAAATTTATTACTTCATAGACTTTATACAATTAATACTTATATGAAAATTTATTACTTCATAGACTTTATACATTTAATACTTATATGAAAATTTATTACTTCATAGACTTTATACTTTAATACTTATATGAAAATTTATTACTTCATAGACTTTATACATTTAATACTTATATGAAAATTTATTACTTCATAGACCTTATACATTTAATACTTATATGAAAATTTATTACTTCATAGACTTTATACAATTAATACTTATATGAAAATTTATTACTTCATAGACTTTATACAATTAATACTTATATGAAAATTTATTACTTCATAGGCTTTATACAATTAATACTTATATGAAAATTTATTACTTCATAGACTTTATACAATTAATACTTATATGAAAATTTATTACTTCATAGACTTTATACATTTAATACTTATATGAAAATTTATTACTTCATAGACTTTATACATTTAATACTTATATGAAAATTTATTACTTCATAGACTTTATACAATTAATACTTATATGAAAATTTATTACTTCATAGACTTTATACATTTAGTAGTTATATGAAAATTTATTACTTCATAGACTTTATACAATTAATACTTATATGAAAATTTATTACTTCATAGACTTTATACAATTAATACTTATATGAAAATTTATTACTTCATAGGCTTTATACAATTAATACTTATATGAAAATTTATTACTTCATAGACTTTATAAATTTACTACTTATATGAAAATTTATTACTTCATAGACTTTATACAATTAATACTTATATGAAAATTTATTACTTCATAGACTTTATACATTTAATACTTATATGAAAATTTATTACTTCATAGACTTTATACAATTAATACTTATATGAAAATTTATTACTTCATAGACTTTATACAATTAATTCTTATATGAAAATTTATTACTTCATAGACTTTATACAATTAATACTTATATGAAAATTTATTACTTCATAGACTTTATACAATTAATACTTATATGAAAATTTATTACTTCATAGACTTTATACATTTAATACTTATATGAAAATTTATTAATTCATAGACTTTATACAATTAATACTTATATGAAAATTTATTACTTCATAGACTTTATACAATTAATACTTATATGAAAATTTATTACTTCATAGACTTTATGCAATTAATACTTATATGAAAATTTATTACTTCATAGACTTTATACATTTAATACTTATATGAAAATTTATTACTTCAGAGACTTTATATTTTTTATACTTATATAAAAATTTATTACTTCATAGACTTTATACAATTAATACTTATATGAAAATTTATTACTTCATAGACTTTATACAATTAATACTTATATGAAAATTTATTACTTCATAGACTTTATACATTTACTACTTATATGAAAATTTATTACTTCATAGACTTTATACAATTAATACTTATATGAAAATTTATTACTTCATAGACTTTATGCAATTAATACTTATATGAAAATTTATTACTTCATAGACTTTATACAATTAATACTTATATGAAAATTTATTACTTCATAGACTTTATACATTTACTACTTATATGAAAATTTATTACTTCATAGACTTTATACATTTAATACTTATATGAAAATTTATTACTTCATAGACTTTATACAATTAATACTTATATGAAAATTTATTACTTCATAGACTTTATGCAATTAATACTTATATGAAAATTTATTACTTCATAGACTTTATACAATTAATACTTATATGAAAATTTATTACTTCATAGACTTTATACATTTACTACTTATATGAAAATTTATTACTTCATAGACTTTATACAATTAATACTTATATGAAAATTTATTACTTCATAGACTTTATACAATTAATACTTATATGAAAATTTATTACTTCATAGGCTTTATACAATTAATACTTATATGAAAATTTATTACTTCATAGACTTTATACAATTAATACTTATATGAAAATTTATTACTTCATAGGCTTTATACAATTAATACTTATATGAAAATTTATTACTTCATAGACTTTATACATTTACTACTTATATGAAAATTTATTACTTCATAGACTTTATACATTTAGTACTTATATGAAAATTTATTACTTCAGAGACTTTATATTTTTTATACTTATATAAAAATTTATAACTTCATAGACTTTATACAATTAATACTTATATGAAAATTTATTACTTCATAGACTTTATACAATTAATACTTATATGAAAATTTATTACTTCATAGACTTTATACATTTAATACTTATATGAAAATTTATTACTTCATAGACTTTATACAATTAATACTTATATGAAAATTTATTACTTCATAGATTTTATGCAATTAATACTTATATGAAAATTTATTACTTCATAGACTTTATACAATTAATACTTATATGAAAATTTATTACTTCATAGACTTTATACATTTACTACTTATATGAAAATTTATTACTTCATAGACTTTATACAATTAATACTTATATGAAAATTTATTACTTCATAGACTTTATACAATTAATACTTATATGAAAATTTATTACTTCATAGGCTTTATACAATTAATACTTATATGAAAATTTATTACTTCATAGACTTTATACAATTAATACTTATATGAAAATTTATTACTTCATAGGCTTTATACAATTAATACTTATATGAAAATTTATTACTTCATAGACTTTATACATTTACTACTTATATGAAAATTTATTACTTCATAGACTTTATACATTTAGTACTTATATGAAAATTTATTACTTCATAGACTTTATACAATTAATACTTATATGAAAATTTATTACTTCATAGACTTTATACAATTAATACTTATATGAAAATTTATTACTTCATAGACTTTATACTTTTAATACTTATATGAAAATTTATTACTTCATAGACTTTATACATTTAATACTTATATGAAAATTTATTACTTCATAGACTTTATACAATTAATACTTATATGAAAATTTATTACTTCATAGACTTTATGCAATTAATACTTATATGAAAATTTATTACTTCATAGACTTTATACATTTAATACTTATATGAAAATTTATTACTTCAGAGACTTTATATTTTTTATACTTATATAAAAATTTATTACTTCATAGACTTTATATTTTGCTTCATAGACTTTATACATTTAATACTTATATGCAAATTTATTACTTCATAGACTTTATACATTTAATACTTATATGAAAATTTATTACTTCATAGACTTTATACAATTAATACTTATATGAAAATTTATTACTTCATACACTTTATACATTTACTACTTATATGAAAATTTATTACTTCATAGACTTTATACAATTAATACTTATATGAAAATTTATTACTTCATAGACTTTATACATTTACTACTTATATGAAAATTTATTACTTCATAGACTTTATACAATTAATACTTATATGAAAATTTATTACTTCATAGACTTTATACATTTAATACTTATATGAAAATTTATTACTTCATAGACTTTATACTTTAATACTTATATGAAAATTTATTACTTCATAGACTTTATACATTTAATACTTATATGAAAATTTATTACTTCATAGACCTTATACATTTAATACTTATATGAAAATTTATTACTTCATAGACTTTATACAATTAATACTTATATGAAAATTTATTACTTCATAGAATTTATACATTTAGTACTTATATGAAAATTTATTACTTCATAGACTTTATACAATTAATACTTATATGAAAATTTATTACTTCATAGACTTTATACTGAAATACTTATATGAAAATTTATTACTTCATAGACTTTATACTTTAATACTTATATGAAAATTTATTACTTCATAGACTTTATACATTTAATACTTATATGAACATTTATTACTTCATAGACTTTATACAATTAATACTTATATGAAAATTTATTACTTCATAGGCTTTATATTTTTTATACTTATATAAAAATTTATTACTTCATAGACTTTATATTTTGCTTCATAGACTTTATACATTTAATACTTATATGAAAATTTATTACTTCATAGACTTTATACATTTAATACTTATATGAAAATTTATTACTTCATAGACTTTATATTTTTTATACTTATATAAAAATTTATTACTTCATAGACTTTATATTTTGCTTCATAGACTTTATACATTTAATACTTATATGAAAATTTATTACTTCATAGACTTTATACATTTAAT
This sequence comes from Bactrocera oleae, assembly GCF_042242935.1. Taxonomy (NCBI): domain Eukaryota; kingdom Metazoa; phylum Arthropoda; class Insecta; order Diptera; family Tephritidae; genus Bactrocera; species Bactrocera oleae. Next base: position 2,512,268 of record NW_027212752.1, on the reverse strand, counting down.
ACTTATATGAAAATTTATTACTTCATAGACTTTATACATTTAATACTTATATGAAAATTTATTACTTCATAGACCTTATACATTTAATACTTATATGAAAATTTATTACTTCATAGACTTTATACAATTAATACTTATATAAAAATTTATTACTTCATAGGCTTTATACAATTAATACTTATATGAAAATTATAATTTATTACTTCATAGACTTTATACAATTAATACTTATATGAAAATTTATTACTTCATAGGCTTTATACAATTAATACTTATATGAAAATTTATTTCTTCATATACTTTATACATTTACTACTTATATGAAAATTTATTACTTCATAGACTTTATACATTTAGTACTTATATGAAAATTTATTACTTCATAGACTTTATACAATTAATACTTATATGAAAATTTATTACTTCATAGACTTTATACAATTAATACTTATATGAAAATTTATTACTTCATAGACTTTATACTTTTAATACTTATATGAAAATTTATTACTTCATAGACTTTATACATTTAATACTTATATGAAAATTTATTACTTCATAGACTTTATACAATTAATACTTATATGAAAATTTATTACTTCATAGACTTTATGCAATTAATACTTATATGAAAATTTATTACTTCATAGACTTTATACATTTAATACTTATATGAAAATTTATTACTTCATAGACTTTATATTTTTTATACTTATATAAAAATTTATTACTTCATAGACTTTATATTTTGCTTCATAGACTTTATACATTTAATACTTATATAAAAATTTATTACTTCATAGACTTTATACATTTAATACTTATATGAAAATTTATTACTTCATAGACTTTATACAATTAATACTTATATGAAAATTTATTACTTCATACACTTTATACATTTAATACTTATATGAATATTTATTACTTCATAGACTTTATACAATTAATACTTATATGAAAATTTATTACTTCATAGACTTTATACAATTAATACTTATATGAAAATTTATTACTTCATAGAATTTATACATTTAGTACTTATATGAAAATTTATTACTTTATAGACTTTATACAATTAATACTTATATGAAAATTTATTACTTCATAGACTTTATACTGAAATACTTATATGAAAATTTATTACTTCATAGACCTTATACATTTAATACTTATATGAAAATTTATTACTTCATAGACTTTATACAATTAATACTTAAATGAAAATTTATTACTTCATAGAATTTATACATTTAGTACTTATATGAAAATTTATTACTTCATAGACTTTATACAATTAATACTTATATGAAAATTTATTACTTCATAGGCTTTATACAATTAATACTTATATGAAAATTTATTACTTCATAGACTTTATACATTTACTACTTATATGAAAATTTATTACTTCATAGACTTTATACATTTAGTACTTATATGAAAATTTATTACTTTATAGACTTTATACAATTAATACTTATATGAAAATTTATTACTTCATAGACTTTATACAATTAATACTTATATGAAAATTTATTACTTCATAGACTTTATACTTTTAATACTTATATGAAAATTTATTACTTCATAGACTTTATACATTTAATACTTATATGAAAATTTATTACTTCATAGACTTTATACAATTAATACTTATATGAAAATTTATTACTTCATAGACTTTATGCAATTAATACTTATATGAAAATTTATTACTTCATAGACTTTATACATTTAAAACTTATATGAAAATTTATTACTTCATAGACTTTATATTTTTTATACTTATATAAAAATTTATTACTTCATAGACTTTATATTTTGCTTCATAGACTTTATACATTTAATACTTATATGAAAATGTATTACTTCATAGACTTTATACAATTAATACTTATATGAAAATTTTTTACTTCATAGACTTTATACATTTAATACTTATATGAAAATTTATTACTTCATAGACTTTATATTTTTTATACTTATATAAAAATTTATTACTTCATAGACTTTATATTTTGCTTCATAGACTTTATACATTTAATACTTATATGAAAATTTATTACTTCATAGACTTTATACATTTAATACTTATATGAAAATTTATTACTTCATAGACTTTATACATTTAATACTTATATGAAAATTTATTACTTCATAGACTTTATACAATTAATACTTATATGAAAATTTATTACTTCATACACTTTATACATTTACTACTTATATGAAAATTTATTACTTCATAGACTTTATACAATTAATACTTATATGAAAATTTATTACTTCATAGACTTTATACATTTACTACTTATATGAAAATTTATTACTTCATAGACTTTATACAATTAATACTTATATGAAAATTTATTACTTCATAGACTTTATACATTTAATACTTATATGAAAATTTATTACTTCATAGATTTTATACTTTAATACTTATATGAAAATTTATTACTTCATAGACTTTATACATTTAATACTTATATGAAAATTTATTACTTCATAGACCTTATACATTTAATACTTATATGAAAATTTATTACTTCATAGACTTTATACAATTAATACTTATATGAAAATTTATTACTTCATAGAATTTATACATTTAGTACTTATATGAAAATTTATTACTTCATAGACTTTATACAATTAATACTTATATGAAAATTTATTACTTCATAGACTTTATACAATTAATACTTATATGAAAATTTATTACTTCATAGACTTTATACATTTAATACTTATATGAAAATTTATTACTTCATAGACTTTATACAATTAATACTTATATGAAAATTTATTACTTCATAGACTTTATACATTTAGTACTTATATGAAAATTTATTACTTCATAGACTTTATACAATTAATACTTATATGAAAATTTATTACTTCATAGACTTTATACAATTAATACTTATATGAAAATTTATTACTTCATAGACTTTATACAATTAATACTTATATGAAAATTTATTACTTCATAGACTTTATACAATTAATACTTATATGAAAATTTATTACTTCATAGACTTTATACATTTAATACTTATATGAAAATTTATTACTTCATAGACTTTATATTTTTTATACTTATATAAAAATTTATTACTTCATAGACTTTATATTTTGCTTCATAGACTTTATACATTTAATACTTATATGAAAATTTATTACCTCATAGACTTTATACATTTAATACTTATATGAAAATTTATTACTTCATAGACTTTATACTTTAATACTTATATGAAAATTTATTACTTCATAGACTTAATACAATTAATACTTATATGAAAATTTATTACTTCATAGGCTTTATACAATTAATACTTATATGAAAATTTATTACTTCATAGACTTTATAAATTTACTACTTATATGAAAATTTATTACTTCATAGACTTTATACAATTAATACTTATATGAAAATTTATTACTTCATAGACTTTATACTTTAATACTTATATGAAAATTTATTACTTCATAGACTTTATACATTTAATACTTATATGAAAATTTATTACCTCATAGACTTTATACATTTAATACTTATATGAAAATTTATTACTTCATAGACTTTATACTTTAATACTTATATGAAAATTTATTACTTCATAGACTTTATACATTTAATACTTATATGAAAATTTATTACTTCATAGACTTTATATATTTAATACTTATATGAAAATTTATTACCTCATAGACTTTATACATTTAATACTTATATGAAAATTTATTACTTCATAGACTTTATACTTTAATACTTATATGAAAATTTATTACTTCATAGACTTTATACATTTAATAATTATATGAAAATTTATTACTTCATAGACTTTATACATTTAATACTTATATGAAAATTTATTACTTCATAGACTTTATACATTTAATACTTATATGAAAATTTATTACTTCATAGACTTTATACAATTAATACTTATATGAAAATTTATTACTTCATACACTTTATACATTTACTACTTATATGAAAATTTATTACTTCATAGACTTTATACAATTAATACTTATATGAAAATTTATTACTTCATAGACTTTATACATTTACTACTTATATGAAAATTTATTACTTCATAGACTTTATACAATTAATACTTATATGAAAATTTATTACTTCATAGACTTTATACATTTAATACTTATATGAAAATTTATTACTTCATAGATTTTATACTTTAATACTTATATGAAAATTTATTACTTCATAGACTTTATACATTTAATACTTATATGAAAATTTATTACTTCATAGACCTTATACATTTAATACTTATATGAAAATTTATTACTTCATAGACTTTATACAATTAATACTTATATGAAAATTTATTACTTCATAGAATTTATACATTTAGTACTTATATGAAAATTTATTACTTCATAGACTTTATACAATTAATACTTATATGAAAATTTATTACTTCATAGACTTTATACAATTAATACTTATATGAAAATTTATTACTTCATAGACTTTATACATTTAATACTTATATGAAAATTTATTACTTCATAGAATTTATACATTTAGTACTTATATGAAAATTTATTACTTCATAGACTTTATACAATTAATACTTATATGAAAATTTATTACTTCATAGATTTTATACTTTAATACTTATATGAAAATTTATTACTTCATAGATTTTATACTTTAATACTTATATGAAAATTTATTACTTCATAGACTTTATACATTTAATACTTATATGAAAATTTATTACTTCATAGACCTTATACATTTAATACTTATATGAAAATTTATTACTTCATAGACTTTATACAATTAATACTTATATGAAAATTTATTACTTTATAGAATTTATACATTTAGTACTTATATGAAAATTTATTACTTCATAGACTTTATACAATTAATACTTATATGAAAATTTATTACTTCATAGACTTTATACATTTAGTACTTATATGAAAATTTATTACTTCATAGACTTTATACAATTAATACTTATATGAAAATTTATTACTTCATAGAATTTATACATTTAGTACTTATATGAAAATTTATTACTTCATAGACTTTATACAATTAATACTTATATGAAAATTTATTACTTCATAGATTTTATACTTTAATACTTATATGAAAATTTATTACTTCATAGATTTTATACTTTAATACTTATATGAAAATTTATTACTTCATAGACTTTATACATTTAATACTTATATGAAAATTTATTACTTCATAGACCTTATACATTTAATACTTATATGAAAATTTATTACTTCATAGACTTTATACAATTAATACTTATATGAAAATTTATTACTTCATACACTTTATACATTTACTACTTATATGAAAATTTATTACTTCATAGACTTTATACAATTAATACTTATATGAAAATTTATTACTTCATAGACTTTATACATTTACTACTTATATGAAAATTTATTACTTCATAGACTTTATACAATTAATACTTATATGAAAATTTATTACTTCATAGACTTTATACATTTAATACTTATATGAAAATTTATTACTTCATAGATTTTATACTTTAATACTTATATGAAAATTTATTACTTCATAGACTTTATACATTTAATACTTATATGAAAATTTATTATTTCATAGACCTTATACATTTAATACTTATATGAAAATTTATTACTTCATAGACTTTATACAATTAATACTTATATGAAAATTTATTACTTCATAGAATTTATACATTTAGTACTTATATGAAAATTTATTACTTCATAGACTTTATACAATTAATACTTATATGAAAATTTATTACTTCATAGACTTTATACAATTAATACTTATATGAAAATTTATTACTTCATAGACTTTATACATTTAATACTTATATGAAAATTTATTACTTCATAGACTTTATACAATTAATACTTATATGAAAATTTATTACTTCATAGACTTTATACAATTAATACTTATATGAAAATTTATTACTTCATAGATTTTATACTTTAATACTTATATGAAAATTTATTACTTCATAGACTTTATACATTTAATACTTATATGAAAATTTATTACTTCATAGACCTTATACATTTAATACTTATATGAAAATTTATTACTTCATAGACTTTATACAATTAATACTTATATGAAAATTTATTACTTCATAGAATTTATACATTTAGTACTTATATGAAAATTTATTACTTCATAGACTTTATACAATTAATACTTATATGAAAATTTATTACTTCATAGATTTTATACTTTAATACTTATATGAAAATTTATTACTTCATAGACTTTATACATTTAATACTTATATGAAAATTTATTACTTCATAGACCTTATACATTTAATACTTATATGAAAATTTATTACTTCATAGACTTTATACAATTAATACTTATATGAAAATTTATTACTTCATAGAATTTATACATTTAGTACTTATATGAAAATTTATTACTTCATAGACTTTATACAATTAATACTTATATGAAAATTTATTACTTCATAGACTTTATACATTTAGTACTTATATGAAAATTTATTACTTCATAGACTTTATACAATTAATACTTATATGAAAATTTATTACTTCATAGACTTTATACAATTAATACTTATATGAAAATTTATTACTTCATAGACTTTATACAATTAATACTTATATGAAAATTTATTACTTCATAGACTTTATACAATTAATACTTATATGAAAATTTATTACTTCATAGACTTTATACATTTACTACTTATATGAAAATTTATTACTTCATAGACTTTATACAATTAATACTTATATGAAAATTTATTACTTCATAGACTTTATACAATTAATACTTATATGAAAATTTATTACTTCATACACTTTATACATTTACTACTTATATGAAAATTTATTACTTCATAGACTTTATACAATTAATACTTATATGAAAATTTATTACTTCATAGACTTTATACATTTACTACTTATATGAAAATTTATTACTTCATAGACTTTATACAATTAATACTTATATGAAAATTTATTACTTCATAGACTTTATACATTTAATACTTATATGAAAATTTATTACTTCATAGACTTTATACTTTAATACTTATATGAAAATTTATTACTTCATAGACTTTATACATTTAATACTTATATGAAAATTTATTACTTCATAGACTTTATATATTTAATACTTATATGAAAATTTATTACCTCATAGACTTTATACATTTAATACTTATATGAAAATTTATTACTTCATAGACTTTATACTTTAATACTTATATGAAAATTTATTACTTCATAGACTTTATACATTTAATAATTATATGAAAATTTATTACTTCATAGACTTTATACATTTAATACTTATATGAAAATTTATTACTTCATAGACTTTATACATTTAATACTTATATGAAAATTTATTACTTCATAGACCTTATACATTTAATACTTATATGAAAATTTATTACTTCATAGACTTTATACAATTAATACTTATATGAAAATTTATTACTTCATAGAATTTATACATTTAGTACTTATATGAAAATTTATTACTTCATAGACTTTATACAATTAATACTTATATGAAAATTTATTACTTCATAGACTTTATACAATTAATACTTATATGAAAATTTATTACTTCATAGACTTTATACATTTAATACTTATATGAAAATTTATTACTTCATAGACTTTATACAATTAATACTTATATGAAAATTTATTACTTCATAGACTTTATACATTTAGTACTTATATGAAAATTTATTACTTCATAGACTTTATACAATTAATACTTATATGAAAATTTATTACTTCATAGACTTTATACAATTAATACTTATATGAAAATTTATTACTTCATAGACTTTATACAATTAATACTTATATGAAAATTTATTACTTCATAGACTTTATACAATTAATACTTATATGAAAATTTATTACTTCATAGACTTTATACATTTAATACTTATATGAAAATTTATTACTTCATAGACTTTATATTTTTTATACTTATATAAAAATTTATTACTTCATAGACTTTATATTTTGCTTCATAGACTTTATACATTTAATACTTATATGAAAATTTATTACCTCATAGACTTTATACATTTAATACTTATATGAAAATTTATTACTTCATAGACTTTATACTTTAATACTTATATGAAAATTTATTACTTCATAGACTTTATATTTTTTATACTTATATAAAAATTTATTACTTCATAGACTTTATATTTTGCTTCATAGACTTTATACATTTAATACTTATATGAAAATTTATTACCTCATAGACTTTATACATTTAATACTTATATGAAAATTTATTACTTCATAGACTTTATACTTTAATACTTATATGAAAATTTATTACTTCATAGACTTAATACAATTAATACTTATATGAAAATTTATTACTTCATAGGCTTTATACAATTAATACTTATATGAAAATTTATTACTTCATAGACTTTATAAATTTACTACTTATATGAAAATTTATTACTTCATAGACTTTATACAATTAATACTTATATGAAAATTTATTACTTCATAGACTTTATACTTTAATACTTATATGAAAATTTATTACTTCATAGACTTTATACATTTAATACTTATATGAAAATTTATTACCTCATAGACTTTATACATTTAATACTTATATGAAAATTTATTACTTCATAGACTTTATACTTTAATACTTATATGAAAATTTATTACTTCATAGACTTTATACATTTAATACTTATATGAAAATTTATTACTTCATAGACTTTATATATTTAATACTTATATGAAAATTTATTACCTCATAGACTTTATACATTTAATACTTATATGAAAATTTATTACTTCATAGACTTTATACTTTAATACTTATATGAAAATTTATTACTTCATAGACTTTATACATTTAATAATTATATGAAAATTTATTACTTCATAGACTTTATACATTTAATACTTATATGAAAATTTATTACTTCATAGACTTTATACATTTAATACTTATATGAAAATTTATTACTTCATAGACTTTATACAATTAATACTTATATGAAAATTTATTACTTCATACACTTTATACATTTACTACTTATATGAAAATTTATTACTTCATAGACTTTATACAATTAATACTTATATGAAAATTTATTACTTCATAGACTTTATACATTTACTACTTATATGAAAATTTATTACTTCATAGACTTTATACAATTAATACTTATATGAAAATTTATTACTTCATAGACTTTATACATTTAATACTTATATGAAAATTTATTACTTCATAGATTTTATACTTTAATACTTATATGAAAATTTATTACTTCATAGACTTTATACATTTAATACTTATATGAAAATTTATTACTTCATAGACCTTATACATTTAATACTTATATGAAAATTTATTACTTCATAGACTTTATACAATTAATACTTATATGAAAATTTATTACTTCATAGAATTTATACATTTAGTACTTATATGAAAATTTATTACTTCATAGACTTTATACAATTAATACTTATATGAAAATTTATTACTTCATAGACTTTATACAATTAATACTTATATGAAAATTTATTACTTCATAGACTTTATACATTTAATACTTATATGAAAATTTATTACTTCATAGAATTTATACATTTAGTACTTATATGAAAATTTATTACTTCATAGACTTTATACAATTAATACTTATATGAAAATTTATTACTTCATAGATTTTATACTTTAATACTTATATGAAAATTTATTACTTCATAGATTTTATACTTTAATACTTATATGAAAATTTATTACTTCATAGACTTTATACATTTAATACTTATATGAAAATTTATTACTTCATAGACCTTATACATTTAATACTTATATGAAAATTTATTACTTCATAGACTTTATACAATTAATACTTATATGAAAATTTATTACTTTATAGAATTTATACATTTAGTACTTATATGAAAATTGATTACTTCATAGACTTTATACAATTAATACTTATATGAAAATTTATTACTTCATAGACTTTATACATTTAGTACTTATATGAAAATTTATTACTTCATAGACTTTATACAATTAATACTTATATGAAAATTTATTACTTCATAGAATTTATACATTTAGTACTTATATGAAAATTTATTACTTCATAGACTTTATACAATTAATACTTATATGAAAATTTATTACTTCATAGATTTTATACTTTAATACTTATATGAAAATTTATTACTTCATAGATTTTATACTTTAATACTTATATGAAAATTTATTACTTCATAGACTTTATACATTTAATACTTATATGAAAATTTATTACTTCATAGACCTTATACATTTAATACTTATATGAAAATTTATTACTTCATAGACTTTATACAATTAATACTTATATGAAAATTTATTACTTCATACACTTTATACATTTACTACTTATATGAAAATTTATTACTTCATAGACTTTATACAATTAATACTTATATGAAAATTTATTACTTCATAGACTTTATACATTTACTACTTATATGAAAATTTATTACTTCATAGACTTTATACAATTAATACTTATATGAAAATTTATTACTTCATAGACTTTATACATTTAATACTTATATGAAAATTTATTACTTCATAGATTTTATACTTTAATACTTATATGAAAATTTATTACTTCATAGACTTTATACATTTAATACTTATATGAAAATTTATTATTTCATAGACCTTATACATTTAATACTTATATGAAAATTTATTACTTCATAGACTTTATACAATTAATACTTATATGAAAATTTATTACTTCATAGAATTTATACATTTAGTACTTATATGAAAATTTATTACTTCATAGACTTTATACAATTAATACTTATATGAAAATTTATTACTTCATAGACTTTATACAATTAATACTTATATGAAAATTTATTACTTCATAGACTTTATACATTTAATACTTATATGAAAATTTATTACTTCATAGACTTTATACAATTAATACTTATATGAAAATTTATTACTTCATAGACTTTATACAATTAATACTTATATGAAAATTTATTACTTCATAGATTTTATACTTTAATACTTATATGAAAATTTATTACTTCATAGACTTTATACATTTAATACTTATATGAAAATTTATTACTTCATAGACCTTATACATTTAATACTTATATGAAAATTTATTACTTCATAGACTTTATACAATTAATACTTATATGAAAATTTATTACTTCATAGAATTTATACATTTAGTACTTATATGAAAATTTATTACTTCATAGACTTTATACAATTAATACTTATATGAAAATTTATTACTTCATAGATTTTATACTTTAATACTTATATGAAAATTTATTACTTCATAGACTTTATACATTTAATACTTATATGAAAATTTATTACTTCATAGACCTTATACATTTAATACTTATATGAAAATTTATTACTTCATAGACTTTATACAATTAATACTTATATGAAAATTTATTACTTCATAGAATTTATACATTTAGTACTTATATGAAAATTTATTACTTCATAGACTTTATACAATTAATACTTATATGAAAATTTATTACTTCATAGACTTTATACATTTAGTACTTATATGAAAATTTATTACTTCATAGACTTTATACAATTAATACTTATATGAAAATTTATTACTTCATAGACTTTATACAATTAATACTTATATGAAAATTTATTACTTCATAGACTTTATACAATTAATACTTATATGAAAATTTATTACTTCATAGACTTTATACAATTAATACTTATATGAAAATTTATTACTTCATAGACTTTATACATTTAATACTTATATGAAAATTTATTACTTCATAGACTTTATATTTTTTATACTTATATAAAAATTTGTTACTTCATAGACTTTATATTTTGCTTCATAGACTTTATACATTTAGTACTTATATGAAAATTTATTACTTCATAGACTTTATACAATTAATACTTATATGAAAATTTATTACTTCATAGACTTTATACAATTAATACTTATATGAAAATTTATTACTTCATAGACTTTATACAATTAATACTTATATGAAAATTTATTACTTCATAGACTTTATACAATTAATACTTATATGAAAATTTATTACTTCATAGACTTTATACATTTACTACTTATATGAAAATTTATTACTTCATAGACTTTATACAATTAATACTTATATGAAAATTTATTACTTCATAGACTTTATACAATTAATACTTATATGAAAATTTATTACTTCATAGACTTTATACATTTAGTACTTATATGAAAATTTATTACTTCATAGACTTTATACAATTAATACTTATATGAAAATTTATTACTTCATAGACTTTATACAATTAATACTTATATGAAAATTTATTACTTCATAGACTTTATACAATTAATACTTATATGAAAATTTATTACTTCATAGACTTTATACAATTAATACTTATATGAAAATTTATTACTTCATAGACGTTATACAATTAATACTTATATGAAAATTTATTACTTCATAGACTTTATACAATTAATACTTATATGAAAATTTATTACTTCATAGACTTTATACAATTAATACTTATATGAAAATTTATTACTTCATAGACTTTATACAATTAATACTTATATGAAAATTTATTACTTCATAGACTTTATACAATTAATACTTATATGAAAATTTATTACTTCATAGACTTTATACATTTAATACTTATATGAAAATTTATTACTTCATAGACTTTATACAATTAATACTTATATGAAAATTTATTACTTCATAGACTTTATACATTTAGTACTTATATGAAAATTTATTACTTCATAGACTTTATACAATTAATACTTATATGAAAATTTATTACTTCATAGACTTTATACAATTAATACTTATATGAAAATTTATTACTTCATAGACTTTATACATTTAATACTTATATGAAAATTTATTACTTCATAGACTTTATACAATTAATACTTATATGAAAATTTATTACTTCATAGACTTTATACATTTAGTACTTATATGAAAATTTATTACTTCATAGACTTTATACAATTAATACTTATATGAAAATTTATTACTTCATAGACTTTATACATTTAATACTTATATGAAAATTTATTACTTCATAGACTTTATACATTTAATACTTATATGAAAATTTATTACCTCATAGACTTTATACATTTAATACTTATATGAAAATTTATTACTTCATAGACTTTATACTTTAATACTTATATGAAAATTTATTACTTCATAGACTTAATACAATTAATACTTATATGAAAATTTATTACTTCATAGGCTTTATACAATTAATACTTATATGAAAATTTATTACTTCATAGACTTTATAAATTTACTACTTATATGAAAATTTATTACTTCATAGACTTTATACAATTAATACTTATATGAAAATTTATTACTTCATAGACTTTATACTTTAATACTTATATGAAAATTTATTACTTCATAGACTTTATACATTTAATACTTATATGAAAATTTATTACCTCATAGACTTTATACATTTAATACTTATATGAAAATTTATTACTTCATAGACTTTATACTTTAATACTTATATGAAAATTTATTACGTCATAGACTTTATACATTTAATACTTATATGAAAATTTATTACTTCATAGACTTTATACATTTAATACTTATATGAAAATTTATTACCTCATAGACTTTATACATTTAATACTTATATGAAAATTTATTACTTCATAGACTTTATACTTTAATACTTATATGAAAATTTATTACTTCATAGACTTTATACATTTAATAATTATATGAAAATTTATTACTTCATAGACTTTATACAATTAATACTTATATGAAAATTTATTACTTCATAGATTTTATACTTTAATACTTATATGAAAATTTATTACTTCATAGACTTTATACTTTTAATACTTATATGAAAATTTATTACTTCATAGACCTTATACATTTAATACTTATATAAAAATTTATTACTTCATAGACTTTATATTTTGCTTCATAGACTTTATACATTTAATACTTATATGAAAATTTATTACCTCATAGACTTTATACATTTAATACTTATATGAAAATTTATTACTTCATAGACTTTATACTTTAATACTTATATGAAAATTTATTACTTCATAGACTTTATACATTTAATACTTATATGAAAATTTATTACCTCATAGACTTTATACATTTAATACTTATATGAAAATTTATTACTTCATAGACTTTATACTTTAATACTTATATGAAAATTTATTACTTCATAGACTTTATACATTTAATACTTATATGAAAATTTATTACTTCATAGACTTTATACAATTAATACTTATATGAAAATTTATTACTTCATAGACTTTATACAATTAATACTTATATGAAAATTTATTACTTCATAGACTTTATACATTTAGTACTTATATGAAAATTTATTACTTCATAGACTTTATACAATTAATACTTATATGAAAATTTATTACTTCATAGACTTTATACAATTAATACTTATATGAAAATTTATTTCTTCATAGACTTTATACAATTAATACTTATATGAAAATTTATTACTTCATAGACTTTATACATTTAATACTTATATGAAAATTTATTACTTCATAGACTTTATACAATTAATACTTATATGAAAATTTATTACTTCATAGGCTTTATACAATTAATACTTATACGAAAATTTATTACTTCATAGACTTTATAAATTTACTACTTATATGAAAATTTATTACTTCATAGACTTTATACAATTAATACTTATATGAAAATTTATTACTTCATAGACTTTATACATTTAATACTTATATGAAAATTTATTACTTCATAGACTTTATACATTTAATACTTATATGAAAATTTATTACTTCATAGACTTTATACAATTAATACTTATATGAAAATTTATTACTTCATAGACTTTATACATTTAGTACTTATATGAAAATTTATTACTTCATAGACTTTATACAATTAATACTTATATGAAAATTTATTACTTCATAGACTTTATACAATTAATACTTATATGAAAATTTATTACTTCATAGACTTTATACAATTAATACTTATATGAAAATTTATTACTTCATAGACTTTATACAATTAATACTTATATGAAAATTTATTACTTCATAGACTTTATACATTTAATACTTATATGAAAATTTATTACTTCATAGACTTTATATTTTTTATACTTATATAAAAATTTATTACTTCATAGACTTTATATTTTGCTTCATAGACTTTATACATTTAATACTTATATGAAAATTTATTACCTCATAGACTTTATACATTTAATACTTATATGAAAATTTATTACTTCATAGACTTTATACTTTAATACTTATATGAAAATTTATTACTTCATAGACTTTATACATTTAATACTTATATGAAAATTTATTACTTCATAGACTTTATACAATTAATACTTATATGAAAATTTATTACTTCATAGGCTTTATACAATTAATACTTATATGAAAATTTATTACTTCATAGACTTTATAAATTTACTACTTATATGAAAATTTATTACTTCATAGACTTTATACAATTAATACTTATATGAAAATTTATTACTTCATAGACTTTATACATTTAATACTTATATGAATATTTATTACTTCATAGACTTTATACAATTAATACTTATATGAAAATTTATTACTTCATAGACTTTATACAATTAATACTTATATGAAAATTTATTACTTCATAGACTTTATACAATTAATACTTATATGAAAATTTATTACTTCATAGACTTTATACAATTAATACTTATATGAAAATTTATTACTTCATAGACTTTATACATTTAATACTTATATGAAAATTTATTACTTCATAGACTTTATACAATTAATACTTATATGAAAATTTATTACTTCATAGACTTTATACAATTAATACTTATATGAAAATTTATTACTTCATAGACTTTATACATTTACTACTTATATGAAAATTTATTACTTCATAGGCTTTATACAATTAATACTTATATGAAAATTTATTACTTCATAGACTTTATACAATTAATACTTCTATGAAAATTTATTACTTCATAGGCTTTATACAATTAATACTTATATGAAAATTTATTACTTCATAGACTTTATACAATTAATACTTATATGAAAATTTATTACTTCATAGGCTTTATACAATTAATACTTATATGAAAATTTATTACTTCATAGACTTTATACATTTACTACTTATATGAAAATTTATTACTTCATACACTTTATACAATTAATACTTATATGAAAATTTATTACTTCATAGACTTTATAAAATTAATACTTATATGAAAATTTATTACTTCATAGACTTTATACATTTAATACTTATATGAAAATTTATTACTTCATAGACTTTATACATTTAATAATTATATGAAAATTTATTACTTCATAGACTTTATACAATTAATACTTATATGAAAATTTATTACTTCATAGACTTTATACATTTAGTACTTATATGAAAATTTATTACTTCATAGACTTTATACAATTAATACTTATATGAAAATTTATTACTTCATAGACTTTATACAATTAATACTTATATGAAAATTTATTACTTCATAGACTTTATACAATTAATACTTATATGAAAATTTATTACTTCATAGACTTTATATTTTTTATACTTATATGAAAATTTATTACTTCATAGACTTTATATTTTTTATACTTATATAAAAATTTTTTACTTCATAGACTTTATATTTTGCTTCATAGACTTTATACATTTAATACTTATATGAAAATTTATTACTTCATAGACTTTATACAATTAATACTTATATGAAAATTTATTACTTCATAGACTTTATACATTTAATACTTATATGAAAATTTATTACTTCATAGACTTTATATTTTTTATACTTATATAAAAATTTATTACTTCATAGACTTTATATTTTGCTTCGTAGACTTTATACATTTAATACTTATATGAAAATTTATTACTTCATAGACTTTATACATTTAATACTTATATGAAAATTTATTACTTCATAGACTTTATACATTTAATACTTATATGAAAATTTATTACTTCATAGACTTTATACAATTAATACTTATATGAAAATTTATTACTTCATACACTTTATACATTTACTACTTATATGAAAATTTATTACTTCATAGACTTTATACAATTAATACTTATATGAAAATTTATTACTTCATAGACTTTATACATTTACTACTTATATGAAAATTTATTACTTCATAGACTTTATACAATTAATACTTATATGAAAATTTATTACTTCATAGACTTTATACATTTAATACTTATATGAAAATTTATTACTTCATAGACTTTATACTTTAATACTTATATGAAAATTTATTACTTCATAGACTTTATACATTTAATACTTATATGAAAATTTATTACTTCATAGACCTTATACATTTAATACTTATATGAAAATTTATTACTTCATAGACTTTATACAATTAATACTTATATGAAAATTTATTACTTCATAGACTTTATACATTTAATACTTATATGAAAATTTATTACTTCATAGACTTTATATTTTTTATACTTATATAAAAATTTATTACTTCATAGACTTTATATTTTGCTTCATAGACTTTATACATTTAATACTTAAATGAAAATTTATTACTTCATAGACTTTATACATTTAGTACTTATATGAAAATTTATTACTTCATAGACTTTATACAATTAATACTTATATGAAAATTTATTACTTCATAGACTTTATACATTTAGTACTTATATGAAAATTTATTACTTCATAGACTTTATACAATTAATACTTATATGAAAATTTATTACTTCATAGACTTTATACATTTAGTACTTATATGAAAATTTATTACTTCATAGACTTTATACAATTAATACTTATATGAAAATTTATTACTTCATAGACTTTATACATTTACTACTTATATGAAAATTTATTACTTCATAGACTTTATACAATTAATACTTATATGAAAATTTATTACTTCATAGACTTTATACATTTAATACTCATATGAAAATTTATTACTTCATAGACTTTATACTTTAATACTTATATGAAAATTTATTACTTCATAGACTTTATACATTTAATACTTATATGAAAATTTATTACTTCATAGACCTTATACATTTAATACTTATATGAAAATTTATTACTTCATAGACTTTATACAATTAATACTTATATGAAAATTTATTACTTCATAGACTTTATATTTTTTATACTTATATAAAAATTTATTACTTCATAGACTTTATATTTTGCTTCATAGACTTTATACATTTAATACTTATATGAAAATTTATTACTTCATAGACTTTATACATTTAGTACTTATATGAAAATTTATTACTTCATAGACTTTATACAATTAATACTTATATGAAAATTTATTACTTCATAGACTTTATACTTTAATACTTATATGAAAATTTATTACTTCATAGACTTTATACATTTAATACTTATATGAAAATTTATTACTTCATAGACTTTATACAATTAATACTTATATGAAAATTTATTACTTCATAGACTTTATATTTTTTATACTTATATAAAAATTTATTACTTCATAGACTTTATATTTTGCTTCATAGACTTTATACATTTAATACTTATATGAAAATTTATTACTTCATAGACTTTATACATTTAGTACTTATATGAAAATTTATTACTTCATAGACTTTATACATTTAGTACTTATATGAAAATTTATTACTTCATAGACTTTATACATTTAATACTTATATGAAAATTTATTACTTCATAGACTTTATACAATTAATACTTATATGAAAATTTATTACTTCATAGACTTTATACATTTAGTACTTATATGAAAATTTATTACTTCATAGACTTTATACAATTAATACTTATATGAAAATTTATTACTTCATAGACTTTATACTTTAATACTTATATGAAAATTTATTACTTCATAGACCTTATACATTTAATACTTATATGAAAATTTATTACTTCATAGACTTTATACAATTAATACTTATATGAAAATTTATTACTTCATAGACTTTATATTTTTTATACTTATATAAAAATTTATTACTTCATAGACTTTATATTTTGCTTCATAGACTTTATACATTTAATACTTATATGAAAATTTATTACTTCATAGACTTTATACATTTAGTACTTATATGAAAATTTATTACTTCATAGACTTTATACATTTAATACTTATATGAAAATTTATTACTTCATAGACTTTATACTTTAATACTTATATGAAAATTTATTACTTCATAGACTTTATACATTTAATACTTATATGAAAATTTATTACTTCATAGACCTTATACATTTAATACTTATATGAAAATTTATTACTTCATAGACTTTATACAATTAATACTTATATGAAAATTTATTACTTCATAGACTTTATACATTTAATACTTATATGAAAATTTATTACTTCATAGACTTTATATTTTTTATACTTATATAAAAATTTATTACTTCATAGACTTTATATTTTGCTTCATAGACTTTATACATTTAATACTTATATGAAAATTTATTACTTCATAGACTTTATACATTTAGTACTTATATGAAAATTTATTACTTCATAGACTTTATACAATTAATACTTATATGAAAATTTATTACTTCATAGACTTTATACATTTAGTACTTATATGAAAATTTATTACTTCATAGACTTTATACAATTAATACTTATATGAAAATTTATTACTTCATAGACTTTATACATTTAGTACTTATATGAAAATTTATTACTTCATAGACTTTATACATTTAATACTTATATGAATATTTATTACTTCATAGACTTTATACAATTAATACTTATATGAAAATTTATTACTTCATAGACTTTATACAATTAATACTTATATGAAAATTTATTACTTCATAGACTTTATATTTTTTATACTTATATGAAAATTTATTACTTCATAGACTTTATATTTTTTATACTTATATAAAAATTTTTTACTTCATAGACTTTATATTTTGCTTCATAGACTTTATACATTTAATACTTATATGAAAATTTATTACTTCATAGACTTTATACAATTAATACTTATATGAAAATTTATTACTTCATAGACTTTATACATTTAATACTTATATGAAAATTTATTACTTCATAGACTTTATATTTTTTATACTTATATAAAAATTTATTACTTCATAGACTTTATATTTTGCTTCGTAGACTTTATACATTTAATACTTATATGAAAATTTATTACTTCATAGACTTTATACATTTAATACTTATATGAAAATTTATTACTTCATAGACTTTATACATTTAATACTTATATGAAAATTTATTACTTCATAGACTTTATACAATTAATACTTATATGAAAATTTATTACTTCATACACTTTATACATTTACTACTTATATGAAAATTTATTACTTCATAGACTTTATACAATTAATACTTATATGAAAATTTATTACTTCATAGACTTTATACATTTACTACTTATATGAAAATTTATTACTTCATAGACTTTATACAATTAATACTTATATGAAAATTTATTACTTCATAGACTTTATACATTTAATACTTATATGAAAATTTATTACTTCATAGACTTTATACTTTAATACTTATATGAAAATTTATTACTTCATAGACTTTATACATTTAATACTTATATGAAAATTTATTACTTCATAGACCTTATACATTTAATACTTATATGAAAATTTATTACTTCATAGACTTTATACAATTAATACTTATATGAAAATTTATTACTTCATAGACTTTATACATTTAATACTTATATGAAAATTTATTACTTCATAGACTTTATATTTTTTATACTTATATAAAAATTTATTACTTCATAGACTTTATATTTTGCTTCATAGACTTTATACATTTAATACTTAAATGAAAATTTATTACTTCATAGACTTTATACATTTAGTACTTATATGAAAATTTATTACTTCATAGACTTTATACAATTAATACTTATATGAAAATTTATTACTTCATAGACTTTATACATTTAGTACTTATATGAAAATTTATTACTTCATAGACTTTATACAATTAATACTTATATGAAAATTTATTACTTCATAGACTTTATACATTTAGTACTTATATGAAAATTTATTACTTCATAGACTTTATACAATTAATACTTATATGAAAATTTATTACTTCATAGACTTTATACATTTACTACTTATATGAAAATTTATTACTTCATAGACTTTATACAATTAATACTTATATGAAAATTTATTACTTCATAGACTTTATACATTTAATACTCATATGAAAATTTATTACTTCATAGACTTTATACTTTAATACTTATATGAAAATTTATTACTTCATAGACTTTATACATTTAATACTTATATGAAAATTTATTACTTCATAGACCTTATACATTTAATACTTATATGAAAATTTATTACTTCATAGACTTTATACAATTAATACTTATATGAAAATTTATTACTTCATAGACTTTATATTTTTTATACTTATATAAAAATTTATTACTTCATAGACTTTATATTTTGCTTCATAGACTTTATACATTTAATACTTATATGAAAATTTATTACTTCATAGACTTTATACATTTAGTACTTATATGAAAATTTATTACTTCATAGACTTTATACAATTAATACTTATATGAAAATTTATTACTTCATAGACTTTATACTTTAATACTTATATGAAAATTTATTACTTCATAGACTTTATACATTTAATACTTATATGAAAATTTATTACTTCATAGACTTTATACAATTAATACTTATATGAAAATTTATTACTTCATAGACTTTATATTTTTTATACTTATATAAAAATTTATTACTTCATAGACTTTATATTTTGCTTCATAGACTTTATACATTTAATACTTATATGAAAATTTATTACTTCATAGACTTTATACATTTAGTACTTATATGAAAATTTATTACTTCATAGACTTTATACATTTAGTACTTATATGAAAATTTATTACTTCATAGACTTTATACATTTAATACTTATATGAAAATTTATTACTTCATAGACTTTATACAATTAATACTTATATGAAAATTTATTACTTCATAGACTTTATACATTTAGTACTTATATGAAAATTTATTACTTCATAGACTTTATACAATTAATACTTATATGAAAATTTATTACTTCATAGACTTTATACTTTAATACTTATATGAAAATTTATTACTTCATAGACCTTATACATTTAATACTTATATGAAAATTTATTACTTCATAGACTTTATACAATTAATACTTATATGAAAATTTATTACTTCATAGACTTTATATTTTTTATACTTATATAAAAATTTATTACTTCATAGACTTTATATTTTGCTTCATAGACTTTATACATTTAATACTTATATGAAAATTTATTACTTCATAGACTTTATACATTTAGTACTTATATGAAAATTTATTACTTCATAGACTTTATACATTTAATACTTATATGAAAATTTATTACTTCATAGACTTTATACTTTAATACTTATATGAAAATTTATTACTTCATAGACTTTATACATTTAATACTTATATGAAAATTTATTACTTCATAGACCTTATACATTTAATACTTATATGAAAATTTATTACTTCATAGACTTTATACAATTAATACTTATATGAAAATTTATTACTTCATAGACTTTATACATTTAATACTTATATGAAAATTTATTACTTCATAGACTTTATATTTTTTATACTTATATAAAAATTTATTACTTCATAGACTTTATATTTTGCTTCATAGACTTTATACATTTAATACTTATATGAAAATTTATTACTTCATAGACTTTATACATTTAGTACTTATATGAAAATTTATTACTTCATAGACTTTATACAATTAATACTTATATGAAAATTTATTACTTCATAGACTTTATACATTTAGTACTTATATGAAAATTTATTACTTCATAGACTTTATACAATTAATACTTATATGAAAATTTATTACTTCATAGACTTTATACATTTAGTACTTATATGAAAATTTATTACTTCATAGACTTTATACATTTAATACTTATATGAATATTTATTACTTCATAGACTTTATACAATTAATACTTATATGAAAATTTATTACTTCATAGACTTTATACAATTAATACTTATATGAAAATTTATTACTTCATAGACTTTATACAATTAATACTTATATGAAAATTTATTACTTCATAGACTTTATACAATTAATACTTATATGAAAATTTATTACTTCATAGACTTTATACATTTAATACTTATATGAAAATTTATTACTTCATAGACTTTATACAATTAATACTTATATGAAAATTTATTACTTCATAGACTTTATACAATTAATACTTATATGAAAATTTATTACTTCATAGACTTTATACATTTACTACTTATATGAAAATTTATTACTTCATAGGCTTTATACAATTAATACTTATATGAAAATTTATTACTTCATAGACTTTATACAATTAATACTTCTATGAAAATTTATTACTTCATAGGCTTTATACAATTAATACTTATATGAAAATTTATTACTTCATAGACTTTATACAATTAATACTTATATGAAAATTTATTACTTCATAGGCTTTATACAATTAATACTTATATGAAAATTTATTACTTCATAGACTTTATACATTTACTACTTATATGAAAATTTATTACTTCATACACTTTATACAATTAATACTTATATGAAAATTTATTACTTCATAGACTTTATAAAATTAATACTTATATGAAAATTTATTACTTCATAGACTTTATACATTTAATACTTATATGAAAATTTATTACTTCATAGACTTTATACATTTAATAATTATATGAAAATTTATTACTTCATAGACTTTATACAATTAATACTTATATGAAAATTTATTACTTCATAGACTTTATACATTTAGTACTTATATGAAAATTTATTACTTCATAGACTTTATACAATTAATACTTATATGAAAATTTATTACTTCATAGACTTTATACAATTAATACTTATATGAAAATTTATTACTTCATAGACTTTATACAATTAATACTTATATGAAAATTTATTACTTCATAGACTTTATATTTTTTATACTTATATGAAAATTTATTACTTCATAGACTTTATATTTTTTATACTTATATAAAAATTTTTTACTTCATAGACTTTATATTTTGCTTCATAGACTTTATACATTTAATACTTATATGAAAATTTATTACTTCATAGACTTTATACAATTAATACTTATATGAAAATTTATTACTTCATAGACTTTATACATTTAATACTTATATGAAAATTTATTACTTCATAGACTTTATATTTTTTATACTTATATAAAAATTTATTACTTCATAGACTTTATATTTTGCTTCGTAGACTTTATACATTTAATACTTATATGAAAATTTATTACTTCATAGACTTTATACATTTAATACTTATATGAAAATTTATTACTTCATAGACTTTATACATTTAATACTTATATGAAAATTTATTACTTCATAGACTTTATACAATTAATACTTATATGAAAATTTATTACTTCATACACTTTATACATTTACTACTTATATGAAAATTTATTACTTCATAGACTTTATACAATTAATACTTATATGAAAATTTATTACTTCATAGACTTTATACATTTACTACTTATATGAAAATTTATTACTTCATAGACTTTATACAATTAATACTTATATGAAAATTTATTACTTCATAGACTTTATACATTTAATACTTATATGAAAATTTATTACTTCATAGACTTTATACTTTAATACTTATATGAAAATTTATTACTTCATAGACTTTATACATTTAATACTTATATGAAAATTTATTACTTCATAGACCTTATACATTTAATACTTATATGAAAATTTATTACTTCATAGACTTTATACAATTAATACTTATATGAAAATTTATTACTTCATAGACTTTATACATTTAATACTTATATGAAAATTTATTACTTCATAGACTTTATATTTTTTATACTTATATAAAAATTTATTACTTCATAGACTTTATATTTTGCTTCATAGACTTTATACATTTAATACTTATATGAAAATTTATTACTTCATAGACTTTATACATTTAGTACTTATATGAAAATTTATTACTTCATAGACTTTATACAATTAATACTTATATGAAAATTTATTACTTCATAGACTTTATACATTTAGTACTTATATGAAAATTTATTACTTCATAGACTTTATACAATTAATACTTATATGAAAATTTATTACTTCATAGACTTTATACATTTAGTACTTATATGAAAATTTATTACTTCATAGACTTTATACAATTAATACTTATATGAAAATTTATTACTTCATAGACTTTATACATTTACTACTTATATGAAAATTTATTACTTCATAGACTTTATACAATTAATACTTATATGAAAATTTATTACTTCATAGACTTTATACATTTAATACTTATATGAAAATTTATTACTTCATAGACTTTATACTTTAATACTTATATGAAAATTTATTACTTCATAGACTTTATACATTTAATACTTATATGAAAATTTATTACTTCATAGACCTTATACATTTAATACTTATATGAAAATTTATTACTTCATAGACTTTATACAATTAATACTTATATGAAAATTTATTACTTCATAGACTTTATACAATTAATACTTATATGAAAATTTATTACTTCATAGGCTTTATAAAATTAATACTTATATGAAAATTTATTACTTCATAGACTTTATACAATTAATACTTATATGAAAATTTATTACTTCATAGACTTTATACATTTAATACTTATATGAAAATTTATTACTTCATAGACTTTATACATTTAATACTTATATGAAAATTTATTACTTCATAGACTTTATACAATTAATACTTATATGAAAATTTATTACTTCATAGACTTTATACATTTAGTACTTATATGAAAATTTATTACTTCATAGACTTTATACAATTAATACTTATATGAAAATTTATTACTTCATAGATTTTATACATTTAGTACTTATATGAAAATTTATTACTTCATAGACTTTATACAATTAATACTTATATGAAAATTTATTACTTCATAGACTTTATACATTTACTACTTATATGAAAATTTATTACTTCATAGACTTTATACAATTAATACTTATATGAAAATTTATTACTTCATAGACTTTATACATTTAATACTTATATGAAAATTTATTACTTCATAGACTTTATACTTTAATACTTATATGAAAATTTATTACTTCATAGACTTTATACATTTAATACTTATATGAAAATTTATTACTTCATAGACCTTATACATTTAATACTTATATGAAAATTTATTACTTCATAGACTTTATACAATTAATACTTATATGAAAATTTATTACTTCATAGACTTTATACAATTAATACTTATATGAAAATTTATTACTTCATAGGCTTTATACAATTAAAACTTATATGAAAATTTATTACTTCATAGACTTTATACAATTAATACTTATATGAAAATTTATTACTTCATAGACTTTATACATTTAATACTTATATGAAAATTTATTACTTCATAGACTTTATACATTTAATACTTATATGAAAATTTATTACTTCATAGACTTTATACAATTAATACTTATATGAAAATTTATTACTTCATAGACTTTATACATTTAGTACTTATATGAAAATTTATTACTTCATAGACTTTATACAATTAATACTTATATGAAAATTTATTACTTCATAGACTTTATACAATTAATACTTATATGAAAATTTATTACTTCATAGGCTTTATACAATTAATACTTATATGAAAATTTATTACTTCATAGACTTTATAAATTTACTACTTATATGAAAATTTATTACTTCATAGACTTTATACAATTAATACTTATATGAAAATTTATTACTTCATAGACTTTATACATTTAATACTTATATGAAAATTTATTACTTCATAGACTTTATACAATTAATACTTATATGAAAATTTATTACTTCATAGACTTTATACAATTAACTCTTATATGAAAATTTATTACTTCATAGACTTTATACAATTAATACTTATATGAAAATTTATTACTTCATAGACTTTATACAATTAATACTTATATGAAAATTTATTACTTCATAGACTTTATACATTTAATACTTATATGAAAATTTATTACTTCATAGACTTTATACAATTAATACTTATATGAAAATTTATTACTTCATAGACTTTATACAATTAATACTTATATGAAAATTTATTACTTCATAGACTTTATACATTTACTACTTATATGAAAATTTATTACTTCATAGACTTTATACAATTAATACTTATATGAAAATTTATTACTTCATAGACTTTATACAATTAATACTTATATGAAAATTTATTACTTCATAGGCTTTATACAATTAATACTTATATGAAAATTTATTACTTCATAGACTTTATACAATTAATACTTATATGAAAATTTATTACTTCATAGGCTTTATACAATTAATACTTATATGAAAATTTATTACTTCATAGACTTTATACATTTACTACTTATATGAAAATTTATTACTTCATAGACTTTATACATTTAGTACTTATATGAAAATTTATTACTTCATAGACTTTATACAATTAATACTTATATGAAAATTTATTACTTCATAGACTTTATACAATTAATACTTATATGAAAATTTATTACTTCATAGACTTTATACTTTTAATACTTATATGAAAATTTATTACTTCATAGACTTTATACATTTAATACTTATATGAAAATTTATTACTTCATAGACTTTATACAATTAATACTTATATGAAAATTTATTACTTCATAGACTTTATGCAATTAATACTTATATGAAAATTTATTACTTCATAGACTTTATACATTTAATACTTATATGAAAATTTATTACTTCATAGACTTTATATTTTTTATACTTATATAAAAATTTATTACTTCATAGACTTTATATTTTGCTTCATAGACTTTATACATTTAATACTTATATGAAAATTTATTACTTCATAGACTTTATACATTTAATACTTATATGAAAATTTATTACTTCATAGACTTTATACAATTAATACTTATATGAAAATTTATTACTTCATAGACCTTATACATTTAATACTTATATGAAAATTTATTACTTCATAGACTTTATACAATTAATACTTATATGAAAATTTATTACTTCATAGAATTTATACATTTAGTACTTATATGAAAATTTATTACTTCATAGACTTTATACAATTAATACTTATATGAAAATTTATTACTTCATAGACTTTATACTGAAATACTTATATGAAAATTTATTACTTCATAGACTTTATACATTTAGTACTTATATGAAAATTTATTACTTCATAGACTTTATACATTTAATACTTATATGAATATTTATTACTTCATAGACTTTATACAATTAATACTTATATGAAAATTTATTACTTCATAGACTTTATACAATTAATACTTATATGAAAATTTATTACTTCATAGACTTTATACAATTAATACTTATATGAAAATTTATTACTTCATAGACTTTATACAATTAATACTTATATGAAAATTTATTACTTCATAGACTTTATACATTTAATACTTATATGAAAATTTATTACTTCATAGACTTTATACAATTAATACTTATATGAAAATTTATTACTTCATAGACTTTATACAATTAATACTTATATGAAAATTTATTACTTCATAGACTTTATACATTTACTACTTATATGAAAATTTATTACTTCATAGGCTTTATACAATTAATACTTATATGAAAATTTATTACTTCATAGACTTTATACAATTAATACTTCTATGAAAATTTATTACTTCATAGGCTTTATACAATTAATACTTATATGAAAATTTATTACTTCATAGACTTTATACAATTAATACTTATATGAAAATTTATTACTTCATAGACTTTATACATTTAGTACTTATATGAAAATTTATTACTTCATAGACTTTATACATTTAATACTTATATGAATATTTATTACTTCATAGACTTTATACATTTAGTACTTATATGAAAATTTATTACTTCATAGACTTTATACAATTAATACTTATATGAAAATTTATTACTTCATAGACTTTATACATTTAATACTTATATGAAAATTTATTACTTCATAGACTTTATGCAATTAATACTTATATGAAAATTTATTACTTCATAGACTTTATACATTTAATACTTATATGAAAATTTATTACTTCATAGACTTTATATTTTTTATACTTATATAAAAATTTATTACTTCATAGACTTTATATTTTGCTTCATAGACTTTATACATTTAATACTTATATGAAAATTTATTACTTCATAGACTTTATACATTTAATACTTATATGAAAATTTATTACTTCATAGACTTTATACAATTAATACTTATATGAAAATTTATTACTTCATAGACCTTATACATTTAATACTTATATGAAAATTTATTACTTCATAGACTTTATACAATTAATACTTATATGAAAATTTATTACTTCATAGAATTTATACATTTAGTACTTATATGAAAATTTATTACTTCATAGACTTTATACAATTAATACTTATATGAAAATTTATTACTTCATAGACTTTATACTGAAATACTTATATGAAAATTTATTACTTCATAGACTTTATACATTTAGTACTTATATGAAAATTTATTACTTCATAGACTTTATACATTTAATACTTATATGAATATTTATTACTTCATAGACTTTATACAATTAATACTTATATGAAAATTTATTACTTCATAGACTTTATACAATTAATACTTATATGAAAATTTATTACTTCATAGACTTTATACAATTAATACTTATATGAAAATTTATTACTTCATAGACTTTATACAATTAATACTTATATGAAAATTTATTACTTCATAGACTTTATACATTTAATACTTATATGAAAATTTATTACTTCATAGACTTTATACAATTAATACTTATATGAAAATTTATTACTTCATAGACTTTATACAATTAATACTTATATGAAAATTTATTACTTCATAGACTTTATACATTTACTACTTATATGAAAATTTATTACTTCATAGGCTTTATACAATTAATACTTATATGAAAATTTATTACTTCATAGACTTTATACAATTAATACTTCTATGAAAATTTATTACTTCATAGGCTTTATACAATTAATACTTATATGAAAATTTATTACTTCATAGACTTTATACAATTAATACTTATATGAAAATTTATTACTTCATAGACTTTATACATTTAGTACTTATATGAAAATTTATTACTTCATAGACTTTATACATTTAATACTTATATGAATATTTATTACTTCATAGACTTTATACATTTAGTACTTATATGAAAATTTATTACTTCATAGACTTTATACAATTAATACTTATATGAAAATTTATTACTTCATAGACTTTATACAATTAATACTTATATGAAAATTTATTACTTCATAGACTTTATACAATTAATACTTATATGAAAATTTATTACTTCATAGACTTTATATTTTTTATACTTATATGAAAATTTATTACTTCATAGACTTTATATTTTTTATACTTATATAAAAATTTTTTACTTCATAGACTTTATATTTTGCTTCATAGACTTTATACATTTAATACTTATATGAAAATTTATTACTTCATAGACTTTATACAATTAATACTTATATGAAAATTTATTACTTCATAGACTTTATACATTTAATACTTATATGAAAATTTATTACTTCATAGACTTTATATTTTTTATACTTATATAAAAATTTATTACTTCATAGACTTTATATTTTGCTTCGTAGACTTTATACATTTAATACTTATATGAAAATTTATTACTTCATAGACTTTATACATTTAATACTTATATGAAAATTTATTACTTCATAGACTTTATACATTTAATACTTATATGAAAATTTATTACTTCATAGACTTTATACAATTAATACTTATATGAAAATTTATTACTTCATACACTTTATACATTTACTACTTATATGAAAATTTATTACTTCATAGACTTTATACAATTAATACTTATATGAAAATTTATTACTTCATAGACTTTATACATTTACTACTTATATGAAAATTTATTACTTCATAGACTTTATACAATTAATACTTATATGAAAATTTATTACTTCATAGACTTTATACATTTAATACTTATATGAAAATTTATTACTTCATAGACTTTATACTTTAATACTTATATGAAAATTTATTACTTCATAGACTTTATACATTTAATACTTATATGAAAATTTATTACTTCATAGACCTTATACATTTAATACTTATATGAAAATTTATTACTTCATAGACTTTATACAATTAATACTTATATGAAAATTTATTACTTCATAGACTTTATACATTTAATACTTATATGAAAATTTATTACTTCATAGACTTTATATTTTTTATACTTATATAAAAATTTATTACTTCATAGACTTTATATTTTGCTTCATAGACTTTATACATTTAATACTTATATGAAAATTTATTACTTCATAGACTTTATACATTTAGTACTTATATGAAAATTTATTACTTCATAGACTTTATACAATTAATACTTATATGAAAATTTATTACTTCATAGACTTTATACATTTAGTACTTATATGAAAATTTATTACTTCATAGACTTTATACAATTAATACTTATATGAAAATTTATTACTTCATAGACTTTATACATTTAGTACTTATATGAAAATTTATTACTTCATAGACTTTATACAATTAATACTTATATGAAAATTTATTACTTCATAGACTTTATACATTTACTACTTATATGAAAATTTATTACTTCATAGACTTTATACAATTAATACTTATATGAAAATTTATTACTTCATAGACTTTATACATTTAATACTTATATGAAAATTTATTACTTCATAGACTTTATACTTTAATACTTATATGAAAATTTATTACTTCATAGACTTTATACATTTAATACTTATATGAAAATTTATTACTTCATAGACCTTATACATTTAATACTTATATGAAAATTTATTACTTCATAGACTTTATACAATTAATACTTATATGAAAATTTATTACTTCATAGACTTTATACAATTAATACTTATATGAAAATTTATTACTTCATAGGCTTTATAAAATTAATACTTATATGAAAATTTATTACTTCATAGACTTTATACAATTAATACTTATATGAAAATTTATTACTTCATAGACTTTATACATTTAATACTTATATGAAAATTTATTACTTCATAGACTTTATACATTTAATACTTATATGAAAATTTATTACTTCATAGACTTTATACAATTAATACTTATATGAAAATTTATTACTTCATAGACTTTATACATTTAGTACTTATATGAAAATTTATTACTTCATAGACTTTATACAATTAATACTTATATGAAAATTTATTACTTCATAGATTTTATACATTTAGTACTTATATGAAAATTTATTACTTCATAGACTTTATACAATTAATACTTATATGAAAATTTATTACTTCATAGACTTTATACATTTACTACTTATATGAAAATTTATTACTTCATAGACTTTATACAATTAATACTTATATGAAAATTTATTACTTCATAGACTTTATACATTTAATACTTATATGAAAATTTATTACTTCATAGACTTTATACTTTAATACTTATATGAAAATTTATTACTTCATAGACTTTATACATTTAATACTTATATGAAAATTTATTACTTCATAGACCTTATACATTTAATACTTATATGAAAATTTATTACTTCATAGACTTTATACAATTAATACTTATATGAAAATTTATTACTTCATAGACTTTATACAATTAATACTTATATGAAAATTTATTACTTCATAGGCTTTATACAATTAAAACTTATATGAAAATTTATTACTTCATAGACTTTATACAATTAATACTTATATGAAAATTTATTACTTCATAGACTTTATACATTTAATACTTATATGAAAATTTATTACTTCATAGACTTTATACATTTAATACTTATATGAAAATTTATTACTTCATAGACTTTATACAATTAATACTTATATGAAAATTTATTACTTCATAGACTTTATACATTTAGTACTTATATGAAAATTTATTACTTCATAGACTTTATACAATTAATACTTATATGAAAATTTATTACTTCATAGACTTTATACAATTAATACTTATATGAAAATTTATTACTTCATAGGCTTTATACAATTAATACTTATATGAAAATTTATTACTTCATAGACTTTATAAATTTACTACTTATATGAAAATTTATTACTTCATAGACTTTATACAATTAATACTTATATGAAAATTTATTACTTCATAGACTTTATACATTTAATACTTATATGAAAATTTATTACTTCATAGACTTTATACAATTAATACTTATATGAAAATTTATTACTTCATAGACTTTATACAATTAACTCTTATATGAAAATTTATTACTTCATAGACTTTATACAATTAATACTTATATGAAAATTTATTACTTCATAGACTTTATACAATTAATACTTATATGAAAATTTATTACTTCATAGACTTTATACATTTAATACTTATATGAAAATTTATTACTTCATAGACTTTATACAATTAATACTTATATGAAAATTTATTACTTCATAGACTTTATACAATTAATACTTATATGAAAATTTATTACTTCATAGACTTTATACATTTACTACTTATATGAAAATTTATTACTTCATAGACTTTATACAATTAATACTTATATGAAAATTTATTACTTCATAGACTTTATACAATTAATACTTATATGAAAATTTATTACTTCATAGGCTTTATACAATTAATACTTATATGAAAATTTATTACTTCATAGACTTTATACAATTAATACTTATATGAAAATTTATTACTTCATAGGCTTTATACAATTAATACTTATATGAAAATTTATTACTTCATAGACTTTATACATTTACTACTTATATGAAAATTTATTACTTCATAGACTTTATACATTTAGTACTTATATGAAAATTTATTACTTCATAGACTTTATACAATTAATACTTATATGAAAATTTATTACTTCATAGACTTTATACAATTAATACTTATATGAAAATTTATTACTTCATAGACTTTATACTTTTAATACTTATATGAAAATTTATTACTTCATAGACTTTATACATTTAATACTTATATGAAAATTTATTACTTCATAGACTTTATACAATTAATACTTATATGAAAATTTATTACTTCATAGACTTTATGCAATTAATACTTATATGAAAATTTATTACTTCATAGACTTTATACATTTAATACTTATATGAAAATTTATTACTTCATAGACTTTATATTTTTTATACTTATATAAAAATTTATTACTTCATAGACTTTATATTTTGCTTCATAGACTTTATACATTTAATACTTATATGAAAATTTATTACTTCATAGACTTTATACATTTAATACTTATATGAAAATTTATTACTTCATAGACTTTATACAATTAATACTTATATGAAAATTTATTACTTCATAGACCTTATACATTTAATACTTATATGAAAATTTATTACTTCATAGACTTTATACAATTAATACTTATATGAAAATTTATTACTTCATAGAATTTATACATTTAGTACTTATATGAAAATTTATTACTTCATAGACTTTATACAATTAATACTTATATGAAAATTTATTACTTCATAGACTTTATACATTTACTACTTATATGAAAATTTATTACTTCATAGACTTTATACAATTAATACTTATATGAAAATTTATTACTTCATAGACTTTATACATTTAATACTTATATGAAAATTTATTACTTCATAGACTTTATACTTTAATACTTATATGAAAATTTATTACTTCATAGACTTTATACATTTAATACTTATATGAAAATTTATTACTTCATAGACCTTATACATTTAATACTTATATGAAAATTTATTACTTCATAGACTTTATACAATTAATACTTATATGAAAATTTATTACTTCATAGACTTTATACAATTAATACTTATATGAAAATTTATTACTTCATAGGCTTTATACAATTAAAACTTATATGAAAATTTATTACTTCATAGACTTTATACAATTAATACTTATATGAAAATTTATTACTTCATAGACTTTATACATTTAATACTTATATGAAAATTTATTACTTCATAGACTTTATACATTTAATACTTATATGAAAATTTATTACTTCATAGACTTTATACAATTAATACTTATATGAAAATTTATTACTTCATAGACTTTATACATTTAGTACTTATATGAAAATTTATTACTTCATAGACTTTATACAATTAATACTTATATGAAAATTTATTACTTCATAGACTTTATACAATTAATACTTATATGAAAATTTATTACTTCATAGGCTTTATACAATTAATACTTATATGAAAATTTATTACTTCATAGACTTTATAAATTTACTACTTATATGAAAATTTATTACTTCATAGACTTTATACAATTAATACTTATATGAAAATTTATTACTTCATAGACTTTATACATTTAATACTTATATGAAAATTTATTACTTCATAGACTTTATACAATTAATACTTATATGAAAATTTATTACTTCATAGACTTTATACAATTAACTCTTATATGAAAATTTATTACTTCATAGACTTTATACAATTAATACTTATATGAAAATTTATTACTTCATAGACTTTATACAATTAATACTTATATGAAAATTTATTACTTCATAGACTTTATACATTTAATACTTATATGAAAATTTATTACTTCATAGACTTTATACAATTAATACTTATATGAAAATTTATTACTTCATAGACTTTATACAATTAATACTTATATGAAAATTTATTACTTCATAGACTTTATACATTTACTACTTATATGAAAATTTATTACTTCATAGACTTTATACAATTAATACTTATATGAAAATTTATTACTTCATAGACTTTATACAATTAATACTTATATGAAAATTTATTACTTCATAGGCTTTATACAATTAATACTTATATGAAAATTTATTACTTCATAGACTTTATACAATTAATACTTATATGAAAATTTATTACTTCATAGGCTTTATACAATTAATACTTATATGAAAATTTATTACTTCATAGACTTTATACATTTACTACTTATATGAAAATTTATTACTTCATAGACTTTATACATTTAGTACTTATATGAAAATTTATTACTTCATAGACTTTATACAATTAATACTTATATGAAAATTTATTACTTCATAGACTTTATACAATTAATACTTATATGAAAATTTATTACTTCATAGACTTTATACTTTTAATACTTATATGAAAATTTATTACTTCATAGACTTTATACATTTAATACTTATATGAAAATTTATTACTTCATAGACTTTATACAATTAATACTTATATGAAAATTTATTACTTCATAGACTTTATGCAATTAATACTTATATGAAAATTTATTACTTCATAGACTTTATACATTTAATACTTATATGAAAATTTATTACTTCATAGACTTTATATTTTTTATACTTATATAAAAATTTATTACTTCATAGACTTTATATTTTGCTTCATAGACTTTATACATTTAATACTTATATGAAAATTTATTACTTCATAGACTTTATACATTTAATACTTATATGAAAATTTATTACTTCATAGACTTTATACAATTAATACTTATATGAAAATTTATTACTTCATAGACCTTATACATTTAATACTTATATGAAAATTTATTACTTCATAGACTTTATACAATTAATACTTATATGAAAATTTATTACTTCATAGAATTTATACATTTAGTACTTATATGAAAATTTATTACTTCATAGACTTTATACAATTAATACTTATATGAAAATTTATTACTTCATAGACTTTATACATTTAGTACTTATATGAAAATTTATTACTTCATAGACTTTATACAATTAATACTTATATGAAAATTTATTACTTCATAGACTTTATACATTTAGTACTTATATGAAAATTTATTACTTCATAGACTTTATACAATTAATACTTATATGAAAATTTATTACTTCATAGACTTTATACATTTAATACTTATATGAAAATTTATTACTTCATAGACTTTATACAATTAATACTTATATGAAAATTTATTACTTCATAGACTTTATACAATTAATACTTATATGAAAATTTATTACTTCATAGACTTTATACATTTACTACTTATATGAAAATTTATTACTTCATAGGCTTTATACAATTAATACTTATATGAAAATTTATTACTTCATAGACTTTATACAATTAATACTTCTATGAAAATTTATTACTTCATAGGCTTTATACAATTAATACTTATATGAAAATTTATTACTTCATAGACTTTATACAATTAATACTTATATGAAAATTTATTACTTCATAGACTTTATACATTTAGTACTTATATGAAAATTTATTACTTCATAGACTTTATACAATTAATACTTATATGAAAATTTATTACTTCATAGACTTTATACATTTAGTACTTATATGAAAATTTATTACTTCATAGACTTTATACATTTAATACTTATATGAATATTTATTACTTCATAGACTTTATACAATTAATACTTATATGAAAATTTATTACTTCATAGACTTTATACATTTAGTACTTATATGAAAATTTATTACTTCATAGACTTTATACATTTAATACTTATATGAATATTTATTACTTCATAGACTTTATACAATTAATACTTATATGAAAATTTATTACTTCATAGACTTTATACAATTAATACTTATATGAAAATTTATTACTTCATAGACTTTATACAATTAATACTTATATGAAAATTTATTACTTCATAGACTTTATACAATTAATACTTATATGAAAATTTATTACTTCATAGACTTTATACATTTAATACTTATATGAAAATTTATTACTTCATAGACTTTATACATTTAATACTTATATGAATATTTATTACTTCATAGACTTTATACAATTAATACTTATATGAAAATTTATTACTTCATAGACTTTATACAATTAATACTTATATGAAAATTTATTACTTCATAGACTTTATACAATTAATACTTATATGAAAATTTATTACTTCATAGACTTTATACAATTAATACTTATATGAAAATTTATTACTTCATAGACTTTATACAATTAATACTTATATGAAAATTTATTACTTCATAGACTTTATACATTTAGTACTTATATGAAAATTTATTACTTCATAGACTTTATACAATTAATACTTATATGAAAATTTATTACTTCATAGACTTTATACATTTAGTACTTATATGAAAATTTATTACTTCATAGACTTTATACAATTAATACTTATATGAAAATTTATTACTTCATAGACTTTATACATTTAGTACTTATATGAAAATTTATTACTTCATAGACTTTATACATTTAATACTTATATGAATATTTATTACTTCATAGACTTTATACAATTAATACTTATATGAAAATTTATTACTTCATAGACTTTATACATTTAGTACTTATATGAAAATTTATTACTTCATAGACTTTATACAATTAATACTTATATGAAAATTTATTACTTCATAGACTTTATACATTTAGTACTTATATGAAAATTTATTACTTCATAGACTTTATACATTTAATACTTATATGAATATTTATTACTTCATAGACTTTATACATTTACTACTTATATGAAAATTTATTACTTCATAGACTTTATACATTTAATACTTATATGAAAATTTATTACTTCATAGACTTTATACATTTAGTACTTATATGAAAATTTATTACTTCATAGACTTTATACAATTAATACTTATATGAAAATTTATTACTTCATAGACTTTATACATTTAGTACTTATATGAAAATTTATTACTTCATAGACTTTATACAATTAATACTTATATGAAAATTTATTACTTCATAGACTTTATACATTTAGTACTTATATGAAAATTTATTACTTCATAGACTTTATACATTTAATACTTATATGAATATTTATTACTTCATAGACTTTATACAATTAATACTTATATGAAAATTTATTACTTCATAGACTTTATACAATTAATACTTATATGAAAATTTATTACTTCATAGACTTTATACAATTAATACTTATATGAAAATTTATTACTTCATAGACTTTATACAATTAATACTTATATGAAAATTTATTACTTCATAGACTTTATACATTTAATACTTATATGAAAATTTATTACTTCATAGACTTTATACAATTAATACTTATATGAAAATTTATTACTTCATAGACTTTATACAATTAA
This sequence comes from Bactrocera oleae, assembly GCF_042242935.1. Classification (NCBI taxonomy): domain Eukaryota; kingdom Metazoa; phylum Arthropoda; class Insecta; order Diptera; family Tephritidae; genus Bactrocera; species Bactrocera oleae. The sequence goes on along the minus strand of NW_027212752.1, from coordinate 2,472,510 downwards.
TACTTATATGAAAATTTATTACTTCATAGACTTTATACATTTACTACTTATATGAAAATTTATTACTTCATAGGCTTTATACAATTAATACTTATATGAAAATTTATTACTTCATAGACTTTATACAATTAATACTTCTATGAAAATTTATTACTTCATAGGCTTTATACAATTAATACTTATATGAAAATTTATTACTTCATAGACTTTATACAATTAATACTTATATGAAAATTTATTACTTCATAGGCTTTATACAATTAATACTTATATGAAAATTTATTACTTCATAGACTTTATACATTTACTACTTATATGAAAATTTATTACTTCATACACTTTATACAATTAATACTTATATGAAAATTTATTACTTCATAGACTTTATAAAATTAATACTTATATGAAAATTTATTACTTCATAGACTTTATACATTTAATACTTATATGAAAATTTATTACTTCATAGACTTTATACATTTAATAATTATATGAAAATTTATTAGTTCATAGACTTTATACAATTAATACTTATATGAAAATTTATTACTTCATAGACTTTATACATTTAGTACTTATATGAAAATTTATTACTTCATAGACTTTATACAATTAATACTTATATGAAAATTTATTACTTCATAGACTTTATACAATTAATACTTATATGAAAATTTATTACTTCATAGACTTTATACAATTAATACTTATATGAAAATTTATTACTTCATAGACTTTATATTTTTTATACTTATATGAAAATTTATTACTTCATAGACTTTATATTTTTTATACTTATATAAAAATTTTTTACTTCATAGACTTTATATTTTGCTTCATAGACTTTATACATTTAATACTTATATGAAAATTTATTACTTCATAGACTTTATACAATTAATACTTATATGAAAATTTATTACTTCATAGACTTTATACATTTAATACTTATATGAAAATTTATTACTTCATAGACTTTATATTTTTTATACTTATATAAAAATTTATTACTTCATAGACTTTATATTTTGCTTCGTAGACTTTATACATTTAATACTTATATGAAAATTTATTACTTCATAGACTTTATACATTTAATACTTATATGAAAATTTATTACTTCATAGACTTTATACATTTAATACTTATATGAAAATTTATTACTTCATAGACTTTATACAATTAATACTTATATGAAAATTTATTACTTCATACACTTTATACATTTACTACTTATATGAAAATTTATTACTTCATAGACTTTATACAATTAATACTTATATGAAAATTTATTACTTCATAGACTTTATACATTTACTACTTATATGAAAATTTATTACTTCATAGACTTTATACAATTAATACTTATATGAAAATTTATTACTTCATAGACTTTATACATTTAATACTTATATGAAAATTTATTACTTCATAGACTTTATACTTTAATACTTATATGAAAATTTATTACTTCATAGACTTTATACATTTAATACTTATATGAAAATTTATTACTTCATAGACCTTATACATTTAATACTTATATGAAAATTTATTACTTCATAGACTTTATACAATTAATACTTATATGAAAATTTATTACTTCATAGACTTTATACATTTAATACTTATATGAAAATTTATTACTTCATAGACTTTATATTTTTTATACTTATATAAAAATTTATTACTTCATAGACTTTATATTTTGCTTCATAGACTTTATACATTTAATACTTATATGAAAATTTATTACTTCATAGACTTTATACATTTAGTACTTATATGAAAATTTATTACTTCATAGACTTTATACAATTAATACTTATATGAAAATTTATTACTTCATAGACTTTATACATTTAGTACTTATATGAAAATTTATTACTTCATAGACTTTATACAATTAATACTTATATGAAAATTTATTACTTCATAGACTTTATACATTTAGTACTTATATGAAAATTTATTACTTCATAGACTTTATACAATTAATACTTATATGAAAATTTATTACTTCATAGACTTTATACATTTACTACTTATATGAAAATTTATTACTTCATAGACTTTATACAATTAATACTTATATGAAAATTTATTACTTCATAGACTTTATACATTTAATACTTATATGAAAATTTATTACTTCATAGACTTTATACTTTAATACTTATATGAAAATTTATTACTTCATAGACTTTATACATTTAATACTTATATGAAAATTTATTACTTCATAGACCTTATACATTTAATACTTATATGAAAATTTATTACTTCATAGACTTTATACAATTAATACTTATATGAAAATTTATTACTTCATAGACTTTATACAATTAATACTTATATGAAAATTTATTACTTCATAGGCTTTATAAAATTAATACTTATATGAAAATTTATTACTTCATAGACTTTATACAATTAATACTTATATGAAAATTTATTACTTCATAGACTTTATACATTTAATACTTATATGAAAATTTATTACTTCATAGACTTTATACATTTAATACTTATATGAAAATTTATTACTTCATAGACTTTATACAATTAATACTTATATGAAAATTTATTACTTCATAGACTTTATACATTTAGTACTTATATGAAAATTTATTACTTCATAGACTTTATACAATTAATACTTATATGAAAATTTATTACTTCATAGATTTTATACATTTAGTACTTATATGAAAATTTATTACTTCATAGACTTTATACAATTAATACTTATATGAAAATTTATTACTTCATAGACTTTATACATTTACTACTTATATGAAAATTTATTACTTCATAGACTTTATACAATTAATACTTATATGAAAATTTATTACTTCATAGACTTTATACATTTAATACTTATATGAAAATTTATTACTTCATAGACTTTATACTTTAATACTTATATGAAAATTTATTACTTCATAGACTTTATACATTTAATACTTATATGAAAATTTATTACTTCATAGACCTTATACATTTAATACTTATATGAAAATTTATTACTTCATAGACTTTATACAATTAATACTTATATGAAAATTTATTACTTCATAGACTTTATACAATTAATACTTATATGAAAATTTATTACTTCATAGGCTTTATACAATTAAAACTTATATGAAAATTTATTACTTCATAGACTTTATACAATTAATACTTATATGAAAATTTATTACTTCATAGACTTTATACATTTAATACTTATATGAAAATTTATTACTTCATAGACTTTATACATTTAATACTTATATGAAAATTTATTACTTCATAGACTTTATACAATTAATACTTATATGAAAATTTATTACTTCATAGACTTTATACATTTAGTACTTATATGAAAATTTATTACTTCATAGACTTTATACAATTAATACTTATATGAAAATTTATTACTTCATAGACTTTATACAATTAATACTTATATGAAAATTTATTACTTCATAGGCTTTATACAATTAATACTTATATGAAAATTTATTACTTCATAGACTTTATAAATTTACTACTTATATGAAAATTTATTACTTCATAGACTTTATACAATTAATACTTATATGAAAATTTATTACTTCATAGACTTTATACATTTAATACTTATATGAAAATTTATTACTTCATAGACTTTATACAATTAATACTTATATGAAAATTTATTACTTCATAGACTTTATACAATTAACTCTTATATGAAAATTTATTACTTCATAGACTTTATACAATTAATACTTATATGAAAATTTATTACTTCATAGACTTTATACAATTAATACTTATATGAAAATTTATTACTTCATAGACTTTATACATTTAATACTTATATGAAAATTTATTACTTCATAGACTTTATACAATTAATACTTATATGAAAATTTATTACTTCATAGACTTTATACAATTAATACTTATATGAAAATTTATTACTTCATAGACTTTATACATTTACTACTTATATGAAAATTTATTACTTCATAGACTTTATACAATTAATACTTATATGAAAATTTATTACTTCATAGACTTTATACAATTAATACTTATATGAAAATTTATTACTTCATAGGCTTTATACAATTAATACTTATATGAAAATTTATTACTTCATAGACTTTATACAATTAATACTTATATGAAAATTTATTACTTCATAGGCTTTATACAATTAATACTTATATGAAAATTTATTACTTCATAGACTTTATACATTTACTACTTATATGAAAATTTATTACTTCATAGACTTTATACATTTAGTACTTATATGAAAATTTATTACTTCATAGACTTTATACAATTAATACTTATATGAAAATTTATTACTTCATAGACTTTATACAATTAATACTTATATGAAAATTTATTACTTCATAGACTTTATACTTTTAATACTTATATGAAAATTTATTACTTCATAGACTTTATACATTTAATACTTATATGAAAATTTATTACTTCATAGACTTTATACAATTAATACTTATATGAAAATTTATTACTTCATAGACTTTATGCAATTAATACTTATATGAAAATTTATTACTTCATAGACTTTATACATTTAATACTTATATGAAAATTTATTACTTCATAGACTTTATATTTTTTATACTTATATAAAAATTTATTACTTCATAGACTTTATATTTTGCTTCATAGACTTTATACATTTAATACTTATATGAAAATTTATTACTTCATAGACTTTATACATTTAATACTTATATGAAAATTTATTACTTCATAGACTTTATACAATTAATACTTATATGAAAATTTATTACTTCATAGACCTTATACATTTAATACTTATATGAAAATTTATTACTTCATAGACTTTATACAATTAATACTTATATGAAAATTTATTACTTCATAGAATTTATACATTTAGTACTTATATGAAAATTTATTACTTCATAGACTTTATACAATTAATACTTATATGAAAATTTATTACTTCATAGACTTTATACTGAAATACTTATATGAAAATTTATTACTTCATAGACTTTATACTTTAATACTTATATGAAAATTTATTACTTCATAGACTTTATACATTTAATACTTATATGAAAATTTATTACTTCATAGACTTTATACAATTAATACTTATATGAAAATTTATTACTTCATAGACTTTATACAATTAATACTTATATGAAAATTTATTACTTCGTAGACTTTATACATTTACTACTTATATGAAAATTTATTACTTCATAGACTTTATACAATTAATACTTATATGAAAATTTATTACTTCATAGACTTTATACAATTAATACTTATATGAAAATTTATTACTTCATAGGCTTTATACAATTAATACTTATATGAAAATTTATTACTTCATAGACTTTATACAATTAATACTTATATGAAAATTTATTACTTCATAGGCTTTATACAATTAATACTTATATGAAAATTTATTACTTCATAGACTTTATACATTTACTACTTATATGAAAATTTATTACTTCATAGACTTTAAACATTTAGTACTTATATGAAAATTTATTACTTCATAGACTTTATACAATTAATACTTATATGAAAATTTATTACTTCATAGACTTTATACAATTAATACTTATATGAAAATTTATTACTTCATAGACTTTATACTTTCAATACTTATATGAAAATTTATTACTTCATAGACTTTATACATTTAATACTTATATGAAAATTTATTACTTCATAGACTTTATACAATTAATACTTATATGAAAATTTATTACTTCATAGACTTTATGCAATTAATACTTATATGAAAATTTATTACTTCATAGACTTTATACATTTAATACTTATATGAAAATTTATTACTTCATAGACTTTATATTTTTTATACTTATATAAAAATTTATTACTTCATAGACTTTATATTTTGCTTCATAGACTTTATACATTTAATACTTATATGAAAATTTATTACTTCATAGACTTTATACATTTAATACTTATATGAAAATTTATTACTTCATAGACTTTATACAATTAATACTTATATGAAAATTTATTACTTCATAGACTTTATACAATTAATACTTATATGAAAATTTATTACTTCATAGGCTTTATACAATTAATACTTATATGAAAATTTATTACTTCATAGACTTTATACAATTAATACTTATATGAAAATTTATTACTTCATAGACTTTATACAATTAATACTTATATGAAAATTTATTACTTCATAGACTTTATACATTTAGTACTTATATGAAAATTTATTACTTCATAGACTTTATACAATTAATACTTATATGAAAATTTATTACTTCATAGACTTTATACATTTAATACTTATATGAAAATTTATTACTTCATAGACTTTATACAATTAATACTTATATGAAAATTTATTACTTCATAGACTTTATACATTTAGTACTTATATGAAAATTTATTACTTCATAGACTTTATACAATTAATACTTATATGAAAATTTATTACTTCATAGACTTTATACAATTAATACTTATATGAAAATTTATTACTTCATAGGCTTTATACAATTAATACTTATATGAAAATTTATTACTTCATAGACTTTATACAATTAATACTTATATGAAAATTTATTACTTCATAGGCTTTATACAATTAATACTTATATGAAAATTTATTACTTCATAGACTTTATACATTTAATACTTATATGAAAATTTATTACTTCATAGACTTTATACAATTAATACTTATATGAAAATTTATTACTTCATAGACTTTATACAATTAATACTTATATGAAAATTTATTACTTCATAGACTTTATACATTTACTACTTATATGAAAATTTATTACTTCATAGACTTTATACAATTAATACTTATATGAAAATTTATTACTTCATAGACTTTATACAATTAATACTTATATGAAAATTTATTACTTCATAGACTTTATACAATTAATACTTATATGAAAATTTATTACTTCATAGACTTTATACAATTAATACTTATATGAAAATTTATTACTTCATAGACTTTATACTTTAATACTTATATGAAAATTTATTACTTCATAGACTTTATACAATTAATACTTATATGAAAATTTATTACTTCATAGACTTTATACAATTAATTCTTATATGAAAATTTATTACTTCATAGACTTTATACAATTAATACTTATATGAAAATTTATTACTTCATAGACTTTATACAATTAATACTTATATGAAAATTTATTACTTCATAGACTTTATACATTTAATACTTATATGAAAATTTATTACTTCATAGACTTTATACAATTAATACTTATATGAAAATTTATTACTTCATAGACTTTATACAATTAATACTTATATGAAAATTTATTACTTCATAGACTTTATACATTTACTACTTATATGAAAATTTATTACTTCATAGACTTTATACAATTAATACTTATATGAAAATTTATTACTTCATAGACTTTATACAATTAATACTTATATGAAAATTTATTACTTCATAGGCTTTATACAATTAATACTTATATGAAAATTTATTACTTCATAGACTTTATACAATTAATACTTATATGAAAATTTATTACTTCATAGGCTTTATACAATTAATACTTATATGAAAATTTATTACTTCATAGACTTTATACATTTACTACTTATATGAAAATTTATTACTTCATAGACTTTATACATTTACTACTTATATGAAAATTTATTACTTCATAGACTTTATACAATTAATACTTATATGAAAATTTATTACTTCATAGACTTTATACAATTAATACTTATATGAAAATTTATTACTTCATAGACTTTATACATTTACTACTTATATGAAAATTTATTACTTCATAGACTTTATACAATTAATACTTATATGAAAATTTATTACTTCATAGACTTTATACAATTAATACTTATATGAAAATTTATTACTTCATAGGCTTTATACAATTAATACTTATATGAAAATTTATTACTTCATAGGCTTTATACAATTAATACTTATATGAAAATTTATTACTTCATAGACTTTATACAATTAATACTTATATGAAAATTTATTACTTCATAGGCTTTATACAATTAATACTTATATGAAAATTTATTACTTCATAGACTTTATACATTTAATACTTATATGAAAATTGATTACTTCATAGACTTTATACATTTAATACTTATATGAAAATTTATTACTTCATAGACTTTATACAATTAATACTTATATGAAAATTTATTACTTCATAGACTTTATACATTTAGTACTTATATGAAAATTTATTACTTCATAGACTTTATACAATTAATACTTATATGAAAATTTATTACTTCATAGACTTTATACATTTAATACTTATATGAAAATTTATTACTTCATAGACTTTATACAATTAATATTTATATGAAAATTTATTACTTCATAGACTTTATACATTTAGTACTTATATGAAAATTTATTACTTCATAGACTTTATGCAATTAATACTTATATGAAAATTTATTACTTCATAGACTTTATACATTTAATACTTATATGAAAATTTATTACTTCATAGACTTTATACATTTAATACTTATATGAAAATTTATTACTTCATAGGCTTTATACAATTAATACTTATATGAAAATTTATTACTTCATAGACTTTATACATTTACTACTTATATGAAAATTTATTACTTCATACACTTTATACAATTAATACTTATATGAAAATTTATTACTTCATAGACTTTATAAAATTAATACTTATATGAAAATTTATTACTTCATAGACTTTATACATTTAATACTTATATGAAAATTTATTACTTCATAGACTTTATACATTTAATACTTATATGAAAATTTATTACTTCATAGACTTTATACAATTAATACTTATATGAAAATTTATTACTTCATAGACTTTATACATTTAGTACTTATATGAAAATTTATTACTTCATAGACTTTATACAATTAATACTTATATGAAAATTTATTACTTCATAGACTTTATACAATTAATACTTATATGAAAATTTATTACTTCATAGACTTTATACAATTAATACTTATATGAAAATTTATTACTTCATAGACTTTATATTTTTTATACTTATATGAAAATTTATTACTTCATAGACTTTATATTTTTTATACTTATATAAAAATTTATTACTTCATAGACTTTATATTTTGCTTCATAGACTTTATACATTTAATACTTATATGAAAATTTATTACTTCATAGACTTTATACAATTAATACTTATATGAAAATTTATTACTTCATAGACTTTATACATTTAATACTTAAATGAAAATTTATTACTTCATAGACTTTATATTTTTTATACTTATATAAAAATTTATTACTTCATAGACTTTATATTTTGCTTCGTAGACTTTATACATTTAATACTTATATGAAAATTTATTACTTCATAGACTTTATACATTTAATACTTATATGAAAATTTATTACTTCATAGACTTTATACATTTAATACTTATATGAAAATTTATTACTTCATAGACTTTATACAATTAATACTTATATGAAAATTTATTACTTCATAGACTTTATACATTTACTACTTATATGAAAATTTATTACTTCATAGACTTTATACAATTAATACTTATATGAAAATTTATTACTTCATAGGCTTTATACAATTAATACTTATATGAAAATTTATTACTTCATAGGCTTTATACAATTAATACTTATATGAAAATTTATTACTTCATAGACTTTATACAATTAATACTTATATGAAAATTTATTACTTCATAGACTTTATACAATTAATTCTTATATGAAAATTTATTACTTCATAGACTTTATACAATTAATACTTATATGAAAATTTATTACTTCATAGACTTTATACAATTAATACTTATATGAAAATTTATTACTTCATAGGCTTTATACAATTAATACTTATATGAAAATTTATTACTTCATAGGCTTTATACAATTAATACTTATATGAAAATTTATTACTTCATAGACTTTATACAATTAATACTTATATGAAAATTTATTACTTCATAGACTTTATACAATTAATTCTTATATGAAAATTTATTACTTCATAGACTTTATACAATTAATACTTATATGAAAATTTATTACTTCATAGACTTTATACAATTAATACTTATATGAAAATTTATTACTTCATAGACTTTATACAATTAATACTTATATGAAAATTTATTACTTCATAGACTTTATACATTTAATACTTAAATGAAAATTTATTACTTCATAGACTTTATATTTTCTATACTTATATAAAAATTTATTACTTCATAGACTTTATATTTTGCTTCGTAGACTTTATATATTTAATACTTATATGAAAATTTATTACTTCATAGACTTTATACATTTAATACTTATATGAAAATTTATTACTTCATACACTTTATACATTTACTACTTATATGAAAATTTATTACTTCATAGACTTTATACAATTAATACTTATATGAAAATTTATTACTTCATAGACTTTATACATTTACTACTTATATGAAAATTTATTACTTCATAGACTTTATACAATTAATACTTATATGAAAATTTATTACTTCATAGGCTTTATACAATTAATACTTATATGAAAATTTATTACTTCATAGGCTTTATACAATTAATACTTATATGAAAATTTATTACTTCATAGACTTTATACAATTAATACTTATATGAAAATTTATTACTTCATAGACTTTATACAATTAATTCTTATATGAAAATTTATTACTTCATAGACTTTATACAATTAATACTTATATGAAAATTTATTACTTCATAGACTTTATACAATTAATACTTATATGAAAATTTATTACTTCATAGACTTTATACATTTAATACTTATATGAAAATTTATTACTTCATAGACTTTATACAATTAATACTTATATGAAAATTTATTACTTCATAGACTTTATACAATTAATACTTATATGAAAATTTATTACTTCATAGACTTTATACATTTACTACTTATATGAAAATTTATTACTTCATAGACTTTATACAATTAATACTTATATGAAAATTTATTACTTCATAGACTTTATACAATTAATACTTATATGAAAATTTATTACTTCATAGGCTTTATACAATTAATACTTATATGAAAATTTATTACTTCATAGACTTTATACAATTAATACTTATATGAAAATTTATTACTTCATAGGCTTTATACAATTAATACTTATATGAAAATTTATTACTTCATAGACTTTATACATTTACTACTTATATGAAAATTTATTACTTCATAGACTTTATACATTTACTACTTATATGAAAATTTATTACTTCATAGACTTTATACAATTAATACTTATATGAAAATTTATTACTTCATAGACTTTATACAATTAATACTTATATGAAAATTTATTACTTCATAGACTTTATACATTTACTACTTATATGAAAATTTATTACTTCATAGACTTTATACAATTAATACTTATATGAAAATTTATTACTTCATAGACTTTATACAATTAATACTTATATGAAAATTTATTACTTCATAGGCTTTATACAATTAATACTTATATGAAAATTTATTACTTCATAGGCTTTATACAATTAATACTTATATGAAAATTTATTACTTCATAGACTTTATACAATTAATACTTATATGAAAATTTATTACTTCATAGGCTTTATACAATTAATACTTATATGAAAATTTATTACTTCATAGACTTTATACATTTAATACTTATATGAAAATTTATTACTTCATAGACTTTATACATTTAATACTTATATGAAAATTTATTACTTCATAGACTTTATACAATTAATACTTATATGAAAATTTATTACTTCATAGACTTTATACATTTAGTACTTATATGAAAATTTATTACTTCATAGACTTTATACAATTAATACTTATATGAAAATTTATTACTTCATAGACTTTATACATTTAATACTTATATGAAAATTTATTACTTCATAGACTTTATACAATTAATATTTATATGAAAATTTATTACTTCATAGACTTTATACATTTAGTACTTATATGAAAATTTATTACTTCATAGACTTTATGCAATTAATACTTATATGAAAATTTATTACTTCATAGACTTTATACATTTAATACTTATATGAAAATTTATTACTTTATAGACTTTATACATTTAATACTTATATGAAAATTTATTACTTCATAGGCTTTATACAATTAATACTTATATGAAAATTTATTACTTCATAGACTTTATACATTTACTACTTATATGAAAATTTATTACTTCATACACTTTATACAATTAATACTTATATGAAAATTTATTACTTCATAGACTTTATAAAATTAATACTTATATGAAAATTTATTACTTCATAGACTTTATACATTTAATACTTATATGAAAATTTATTACTTCATAGACTTTATACATTTAATACTTATATGAAAATTTATTACTTCATAGACTTTATACAATTAATACTTATATGAAAATTTATTACTTCATAGACTTTATAAAATTAATACTTATATGAAAATTTATTACTTCATAGACTTTATACATTTAATACTTATATGAAAATTTATTACTTCATAGACTTTATACATTTAATACTTATATGAAAATTTATTACTTCATAGGCTTTATACAATTAATACTTATATGAAAATTTATTACTTCATAGACTTTATACAATTAATACTTATATGAAAATTTATTACTTCATAGGCTTTATACAATTAATACTTATATGAAAATTTATTACTTCATAGACTTTATACATTTACTACTTATATGAAAATTTATTACTTCATAGACTTTATACAATTAATACTTATATGAAAATTTATTACTTCATAGACTTTGTACAATTAATACTTATATGAAAATTTATTACTTCATAGACTTTATACAATTAATACTTATATGAAAATTTATTACTCATAGGCTTTATACAATTAATACTTATATGAAAATTTATTACTTCATAGACTTTATACAATTAATACTTATATGAAAATTTATTACTTCATAGGCTTTATACAATTAATACTTATATGAAAATTTATTACTTCATAGACTTTATACAATTAATACTTATATGAAAATTTATTACTTCATAGACTTTATACATTTACTACTTATATGAAAATTTATTACTTCATAGACTTTATACATTTACTACTTATATGAAAATTTATTACTTCATAGACTTTATACAATTAATACTTATATGAAAATTTATTACTTCATAGACTTTATACAATTAATACTTATATGAAAATTTATTACTTCATAGACTTTATACATTTACTACTTATATGAAAATTTATTACTTCATAGACTTTATACAATTAATACTTATATGAAAATTTATTACTTCATAGACTTTATATTTTGCTTCATAGGCTTTATACAATTAATACTTATATGAAAATTTATTACTTCATAGACTTTATACATTTAATACTTATATGAAAATTTATTACTTCATAGACTTTATACAATTAATACTTATATGAAAATTTATTACTTCATAGACTTTATACAATTAATACTTATATGAAAATTTATTACTTCATAGACTTTATACATTTACTACTTATATGAAAATTTATTACTTCATAGACTTTATACAATTAATACTTATATGAAAATTTATTACTTCATAGACTTTATACATTTACTACTTATATGAAAATTTATTACTTCATAGACTTTATACAATTAATACTTATATGAAAATTTATTACTTCATAGACTTTATACAATTAATACTTATATGAAAATTTATTACTTCATAGACTTTATACAATTAATACTTATATGAAAATTTATTACTTCATAGACTTTATACATTTAATACTTATATGAAAATTTATTACTTCATAGACTTTATATTTTTTATACTTATATAAAAATTTATTACTTCATAGACTTTATATTTTGCTTCATAGACTTTATACATTTAATACTTATATGAAAATTTATTACTTCATAGACTTTATACATTTAATACTTATATGAAAATTTATTACTTCATAGACTTTATACAATTAATACTTATATGAAAATTTATTACTTCATAGACTTTATACAATTAATACTTATATGAAAATTTATTACTTCATAGGCTTTATACAATTAATACTTATATGAAAATTTATTACTTCATAGACTTTATACAATTAATACTTATATGAAAATTTATTACTTCATAGACTTTATACAATTAATACTTATATGAAAATTTATTACTTCATAGGCTTTATACAATTAATACTTATATGAAAATTTATTACTTCATAGACTTTATACAATTAATACTTATATGAAAATTTATTACTTCATAGGCTTTATAAAATTAATACTTATATGAAAATTTATTACTTCATAGACTTTATACAATTAATACTTATATGAAAATTTATTACTTCATAGACTTTATACATTTAATACTTATATGAAAATTTATTACTTCATAGACTTTATACAATTAATACTTATATGAAAATTTATTACTTCATAGACTTTATGCAATTAATACTTATATGAAAATTTATTACTTCATAGACTTTATACATTTACTACTTATATGAAAATTTATTACTTCATAGACTTTATACATTTACTACTTATATGAAAATTTATTACTTCATAGACTTTATACATTTAGTACTTATATGAAAATTTATTACTTCATAGACTTTATACATTTAGTACTTATATGAAAATTTATTACTTCATAGACTTTATACATTTAGTACTTATATGAAAATTTATTACTTCATAGACTTTATACAATTAATACTTATATGAAAATTTATTACTTCATAGACTTTATACATTTACTACTTATATGAAAATTTATTACTTCATAGACTTTATACAATTAATACTTATATGAAAATTTATTACTTCATAGACTTTATACATTTAATACTTATATGAAAATTTATTACTTCATAGACTTTATACTTTAATACTTATATGAAAATTTATTCCTTCATAGACTTTATACATTTAATACTTATATGAAAATTTATTACTTCATAGACCTTATACATTTAATACTTATATGAAAATTTATTACTTCATAGACTTTATACAATTAATACTTATATGAAAATTTATTACTTCATAGACTTTATACAATTAATACTTATATGAAAATTTATTACTTCATAGGCTTTATACAATTAAAACTTATATGAAAATTTATTACTTCATAGACTTTATACAATTAATACTTATATGAAAATTTATTACTTCATAGACTTTATACATTTAATACTTATATGAAAATTTATTACTTCATAGACTTTATACATTTAATACTTATATGAAAATTTATTACTTCATAGACTTTATACAATTAATACTTATATGAAAATTTATTACTTCATAGACTTTATACATTTAGTACTTATATGAAAATTTATTACTTCATAGACTTTATACAATTAATACTTATATGAAAATTTATTACTTCATAGACTTTATACAATTAATACTTATATGAAAATTTATTACTTCATAGGCTTTATACAATTAATACTTATATGAAAATTTATTACTTCATAGACTTTATAAATTTACTACTTATATGAAAATTTATTACTTCATAGACTTTATACAATTAATACTTATATGAAAATTTATTACTTCATAGACTTTATACATTTAATACTTATATGAAAATTTATTACTTCATAGACTTTATACAATTAATACTTATATGAAAATTTATTACTTCATAGACTTTATACAATTAACTCTTATATGAAAATTTATTACTTCATAGACTTTATACAATTAATACTTATATGAAAATTTATTACTTCATAGACTTTATACAATTAATACTTATATGAAAATTTATTACTTCATAGACTTTATACATTTAATACTTATATGAAAATTTATTACTTCATAGACTTTATACAATTAATACTTATATGAAAATTTATTACTTCATAGACTTTATACAATTAATACTTATATGAAAATTTATTACTTCATAGACTTTATACATTTACTACTTATATGAAAATTTATTACTTCATAGACTTTATACAATTAATACTTATATGAAAATTTATTACTTCATAGACTTTATACAATTAATACTTATATGAAAATTTATTACTTCATAGGCTTTATACAATTAATACTTATATGAAAATTTATTACTTCATAGACTTTATACAATTAATACTTATATGAAAATTTATTACTTCATAGGCTTTATACAATTAATACTTATATGAAAATTTATTACTTCATAGACTTTAACATTTACTACTTATATGAAAATTTATTACTTCATAGACTTTATACATTTAGTACTTATATGAAAATTTATTACTTCATAGACTTTATACAATTAATACTTATATGAAAATTTATTACTTCATAGACTTTATACAATTAATACTTATATGAAAATTTATTACTTCATAGACTTTATACTTTTAATACTTATATGAAAATTTATTACTTCATAGACTTTATACATTTAATACTTATATGAAAATTTATTACTTCATAGACTTTATACAATTAATACTTATATGAAAATTTATTACTTCATAGACTTTATGCAATTAATACTTATATGAAAATTTATTACTTCATAGACTTTATACATTTAATACTTATATGAAAATTTATTACTTCATAGACTTTATATTTTTTATACTTATATAAAAATTTATTACTTCATAGACTTTATATTTTGCTTCATAGACTTTATACATTTAATACTTATATGAAAATTTATTACTTCATAGACTTTATACATTTAATACTTATATGAAAATTTATTACTTCATAGACTTTATACAATTAATACTTATATGAAAATTTATTACTTCATAGACCTTATACATTTAATACTTATATGAAAATTTATTACTTCATAGACTTTATACAATTAATACTTATATGAAAATTTATTACTTCATAGAATTTATACATTTAGTACTTATATGAAAATTTATTACTTCATAGACTTTATACAATTAATACTTATATGAAAATTTATTACTTCATAGACTTTATACTGAAATACTTATATGAAAATTTATTACTTCATAGACTTTATACTTTAATACTTATATGAAAATTTATTACTTCATAGACTTTATACATTTAATACTTATATGAAAATTTATTACTTCATAGACTTTATACAATTAATACTTATATGAAAATTTATTACTTCATAGACTTTATACAATTAATACTTATATGAAAATTTATTACTTCATAGACTTTATACATTTACTACTTATATGAAAATTTATTACTTCATAGACTTTATACAATTAATACTTATATGAAAATTTATTACTTCATAGACTTTATACAATTAATACTTATATGAAAATTTATTACTTCATAGGCTTTATACAATTAATACTTATATGAAAATTTATTACTTCATAGACTTTATACAATTAATACTTATATGAAAATTTATTACTTCATAGGCTTTATACAATTAATACTTATATGAAAATTTATTACTTCATAGACTTTATACATTTACTACTTATATGAAAATTTATTACTTCATAGACTTTATACATTTAGTACTTATATGAAAATTTATTACTTCATAGACTTTATACAATTAATACTTATATGAAAATTTATTACTTCATAGACTTTATACAATTAATACTTATATGAAAATTTATTACTTCATAGACTTTATACTTTCAATACTTATATGAAAATTTATTACTTCATAGACTTTATACATTTAATACTTATATGAAAATTTATTACTTCATAGACTTTATACAATTAATACTTATATGAAAATTTATTACTTCATAGACTTTATGCAATTAATACTTATATGAAAATTTATTACTTCATAGACTTTATACATTTAATACTTATATGAAAATTTATTACTTCATAGACTTTATATTTTTTATACTTATATAAAAATTTATTACTTCATAGACTTTATATTTTGCTTCATAGACTTTATACATTTAATACTTATATGAAAATTTATTACTTCATAGACTTTATACAATTAATACTTATATGAAAATTTATTACTTCATAGACTTTATACAATTAATACTTATATGAAAATTTATTACTTCATAGGCTTTATACAATTAATACTTATATGAAAATTTATTACTTCATAGACTTTATACAATTAATACTTATATGAAAATTTATTACTTCATAGACTTTATACAATTAATACTTATATGAAAATTTATTACTTCATAGACTTTATACATTTAGTACTTATATGAAAATTTATTACTTCATAGACTTTATACAATTAATACTTATATGAAAATTTATTACTTCATAGACTTTATACATTTAATACTTATATGAAAATTTATTACTTCATAGACTTTATACAATTAATACTTATATGAAAATTTATTACTTCATAGACTTTATACATTTAGTACTTATATGAAAATTTATTACTTCATAGACTTTATACAATTAATACTTATATGAAAATTTATTACTTCATAGACTTTATACAATTAATACTTATATGAAAATTTATTACTTCATAGGCTTTATACAATTAATACTTATATGAAAATTTATTACTTCATAGACTTTATACAATTAATACTTATATGAAAATTTATTACTTCATAGGCTTTATACAATTAATACTTATATGAAAATTTATTACTTCATAGACTTTATACATTTAATACTTATATGAAAATTTATTACTTCATAGACTTTATACAATTAATACTTATATGAAAATTTATTACTTCATAGACTTTATACAATTAATACTTATATGAAAATTTATTACTTCATAGACTTTATACATTTACTACTTATATGAAAATTTATTACTTCATAGACTTTATACAATTAATACTTATATGAAAATTTATTACTTCATAGACTTTATACATTTAATACTTATATGAAAATTTATTACTTCATAGACTTTATACAATTAATACTTATATGAAAATTTATTACTTCATAGACCTTATACATTTAATACTTATATGAAAATTTATTACTTCATAGAATTTATACATTTAGTACTTATATGAAAATTTATTACTTCATAGACTTTATACAATTAATACTTATATGAAAATTTATTACTTCATAGACTTTATACTGAAATACTTATATGAAAATTTATTACTTCATAGACTTTATACTTTAATACTTATATGAAAATTTATTACTTCATAGACTTTATACATTTAATACTTATATGAAAATTTATTACTTCATAGAATTTATACATTTAGTACTTATATGAAAATTTATTACTTCATAGACTTTATACAATTAATACTTATATGAAAATTTATTACTTCATAGACTTTATACTGAAATACTTATATGAAAATTTATTACTTCATAGACTTTATACTTTAATACTTATATGAAAATTTATTACTTCATAGAATTTATACATTTAGTACTTATATGAAAATTTATTACTTCATAGACTTTATACAATTAATACTTATATGAAAATTTATTACTTCATAGACTTTATACATATAATACTTATATGAAAATTTATTACTTCATAGACTTTATACAATTAATACTTATATGAAAATTTATTACTTCATAGACTTTATACAATTAATACTTATATGAAAATTTATTACTTCATAGACTTTATACAATTAATACTTATATGAAAATTTATTACTTCATAGGCTTTATACAATTAATACTTATATGAAAATTTATTACTTCATAGACTTTATACAATTAATACTTATATGAAAATTTATTACTTCATAGGCTTTATACAATTAATACTTATATGAAAATTTATTACTTCATAGACTTTATACAATTAATTCTTATATGAAAATTTATTACTTCATAGACTTTATATTTTTTATACTTATATAAAAATTTATTACTTCATAGACTTTATATTTTGCTTCATAGACTTTATACATTTAATACTTATATGAAAATTTATTACTTCATAGACTTTATACATTTAATACTTATATGAAAATTTATTACTTCATAGACTTTATACAATTAATACTTATATGAAAATTTATTACTTCATAGACCTTATACATTTAATACTTATATGAAAATTTATTACTTCATAGACTTTATACAATTAATACTTATATGAAAATTTATTACTTCATAGAATTTATACATTTAGTACTTATATGAAAATTTATTACTTCATAGACTTTATACAATTAATACTTATATGAAAATTTATTACTTCATAGACTTTATACTGAAATACTTATATGAAAATTTATTACTTCATAGACTTTATACTTTAATACTTATATGAAAATTTATTACTTCATAGACTTTATACATTTAATACTTATATGAAAATGTATTACTTCATAGACTTTATACAATTAATACTTATATGAAAATTTATTACTTCATAGACTTTATACAATTAATACTTATATGAAAATTTATTACTTCATAGACTTTATACATTTACTACTTATATGAAAATTTATTACTTCATAGACTTTATACAATTAATACTTATATGAAAATTTATTACTTCATAGACTTTATACAATTAATACTTATATGAAAATTTATTACTTCATAGGCTTTATACAATTAATACTTATATGAAAATTTATTACTTCATAGACTTTATACAATTAATACTTATATGAAAATTTATTACTTCATAGGCTTTATACAATTAATACTTATATGAAAATTTATTACTTCATAGACTTTATACATTTACTACTTATATGAAAATTTATTACTTCATAGACTTTATACATTTAGTACTTATATGAAAATTTATTACTTCATAGACTTTATACAATTAATACTTATATGAAAATTTATTACTTCATAGACTTTATACAATTAATACTTATATGAAAATTTATTACTTCATAGACTTTATACTTTCAATACTTATATGAAAATTTATTACTTCATAGACTTTATACATTTAATACTTATATGAAAATTTATTACTTCATAGACTTTATACAATTAATACTTATATGAAAATTTATTACTTCATAGGCTTTATACAATTAATACTTATATGAAAATTTATTACTTCATAGACTTTATACAATTAATACTTATATGAAAATTTATTACTTCATAGGCTTTATACAATTAATACTTATATGAAAATTTATTACTTCATAGACTTTATACATTTAATACTTATATGAAAATTTATTACTTCATAGACTTTATACAATTAATACTTATATGAAAATTTATTACTTCATAGACTTTATACAATTAATACTTATATGAAAATTTATTACTTCATAGACTTTATACATTTACTACTTATATGAAAATTTATTACTTCATAGACTTTATACAATTAATACTTATATGAAAATTTATTACTTCATAGACTTTATACAATTAATACTTATATGAAAATTTATTACTTCATAGACTTTATACAATTAATACTTATATGAAAATTTATTACTTCATAGACTTTATACAATTAATACTTATATGAAAATTTATTACTTCATAGACTTTATACTTTAATACTTATATGAAAATTTATTACTTCATAGACTTTATACAATTAATACTTATATGAAAATTTATTACTTCATAGACTTTATACAATTAATTCTTATATGAAAATTTATTACTTCATAGACTTTATACAATTAATACTTATATGAAAATTTATTACTTCATAGACTTTATACAATTAATACTTATATGAAAATTTATTACTTCATAGACTTTATACATTTAATACTTATATGAAAATTTATTACTTCATAGACTTTATACAATTAATACTTATATGAAAATTTATTACTTCATAGACTTTATACAATTAATACTTATATGAAAATTTATTACTTCATAGACTTTATACATTTACTACTTATATGAAAATTTATTACTTCATAGACTTTATACAATTAATACTTATATGAAAATTTATTACTTCATAGACTTTATACAATTAATACTTATATGAAAATTTATTACTTCATAGGCTTTATACAATTAATACTTATATGAAAATTTATTACTTCATAGACTTTATACAATTAATACTTATATGAAAATTTATTACTTCATAGGCTTTATACAATTAATACTTATATGAAAATTTATTACTTCATAGACTTTATACATTTACTACTTATATGAAAATTTATTACTTCATAGACTTTATACATTTACTACTTATATGAAAATTTATTACTTCATAGACTTTATACAATTAATACTTATATGAAAATTTATTACTTCATAGACTTTATACAATTAATACTTATATGAAAATTTATTACTTCATAGACTTTATACATTTACTACTTATATGAAAATTTATTACTTCATAGACTTTATACAATTAATACTTATATGAAAATTTATTACTTCATAGACTTTATACAATTAATACTTATATGAAAATTTATTACTTCATAGGCTTTATACAATTAATACTTATATGAAAATTTATTACTTCATAGGCTTTATACAATTAATACTTATATGAAAATTTATTACTTCATAGACTTTATACAATTAATACTTATATGAAAATTTATTACTTCATAGGCTTTATACAATTAATACTTATATGAAAATTTATTACTTCATAGACTTTATACATTTAATACTTATATGAAAATTTATTACTTCATAGACTTTATACATTTAATACTTATATGAAAATTTATTACTTCATAGACTTTATACAATTAATACTTATATGAAAATTTATTACTTCATAGACTTTATACATTTAGTACTTATATGAAAATTTATTACTTCATAGACTTTATACAATTAATACTTATATGAAAATTTATTACTTCATAGATTTTATACATTTAATACTTATATGAAAATTTATTACTTCATAGACTTTATACAATTAATATTTATATGAAAATTTATTACTTCATAGACTTTATACATTTAGTACTTATATGAAAATTTATTACTTCATAGACTTTATGCAATTAATACTTATATGAAAATTTATTACTTCATAGACTTTATACATTTAATACTTATATGAAAATTTATTACTTCATAGACTTTATACATTTAATACTTATATGAAAATTTATTACTTCATAGGCTTTATACAATTAATACTTATATGAAAATTTATTACTTCATAGACTTTATACATTTACTACTTATATGAAAATTTATTACTTCATACACTTTATACAATTAATACTTATATGAAAATTTATTACTTCATAGACTTTATAAAATTAATACTTATATGAAAATTTATTACTTCATAGACTTTATACATTTAATACTTATATGAAAATTTATTACTTCATAGACTTTATACATTTAATACTTATATGAAAATTTATTACTTCATAGACTTTATACAATTAATACTTATATGAAAATTTATTACTTCATAGACTTTATACATTTAGTACTTATATGAAAATTTATTACTTCATAGACTTTATACAATTAATACTTATATGAAAATTTATTACTTCATAGACTTTATACAATTAATACTTATATGAAAATTTATTACTTCATAGACTTTATACAATTAATACTTATATGAAAATTTATTACTTCATAGACTTTATATTTTTTATACTTATATGAAAATTTATTACTTCATAGACTTTATATTTTTTATACTTATATAAAAATTTATTACTTCATAGACTTTATATTTTGCTTCATAGACTTTATACATTTAATACTTATATGAAAATTTATTACTTCATAGACTTTATACAATTAATACTTATATGAAAATTTATTACTTCATAGACTTTATACATTTAATACTTAAATGAAAATTTATTACTTCATAGACTTTATATTTTTTATACTTATATAAAAATTTATTACTTCATAGACTTTATATTTTGCTTCGTAGACTTTATACATTTAATACTTATATGAAAATTTATTACTTCATAGACTTTATACATTTAATACTTATATGAAAATTTATTACTTCATAGACTTTATACATTTAATACTTATATGAAAATTTATTACTTCATAGACTTTATACAATTAATACTTATATGAAAATTTATTACTTCATACACTTTATACATTTACTACTTATATGAAAATTTATTACTTCATAGACTTTATACAATTAATACTTATATGAAAATTTATTACTTCATAGACTTTATACATTTACTACTTATATGAAAATTTATTACTTCATAGACTTTATACATTTAATACTTATATGAAAATTTATTACTTCATAGACCTTATACATTTAATATTTATATGAAAATTTATTACTTCATAGACTTTATACAATTAATACTTATATGAAAATTTATTACTTCATAGACTTTATACATTTAATACTTATATGAAAATTTATTACTTCATAGACTTTATATTTTTTATACTTATATAAAAATTTATTACTTCATAGACTTTATATTTTGCTTCATAGACTTTATACATTTAATACTTATATGAAAATTTATTACTTCATAGACTTTATACATTTAATACTTATATGAAAATTTATTACTTCATAGACTTTATACAATTAATACTTATATGAAAATTTATGACTTCATAGACTTTATACATTTAGTACTTATATGAAAATTTATTACTTCATAGACTTTATACAATTAATACTTATATGAAAATTTATTACTTCATAGACTTTATACATTTAGTACTTATATGAAAATTTATTACTTCATAGACTTTATACAATTAATACTTATATGAAAATTTATTACTTCATAGACTTTATACATTTAGTACTTATATGAAAATTTATTACTTCATAGACTTTATACAATTAATACTTATATGAAAATTTATTACTTCATAGACTTTATACATTTACTACTTATATGAAAATTTATTACTTCATAGACTTTATACAATTAATACTTATATGAAAATTTATTACTTCATAGACTTTATACATTTAATACTTATATGAAAATTTATTACTTCATAGACTTTATACTTTAATACTTATATGAAAATTTATTACTTCATAGACTTTATACATTTAATACTTATATGAAAATTTATTACTTCATAGACCTTATACATTTAATACTTATATGAAAATTTATTACTTCATAGACTTTATACAATTAATACTTATATGAAAATTTATTACTTCATAGAATTTATACAATTAATACTTATATGAAAATTTATTACTTCATAGGCTTTATAAAATTAATACTTATATGAAAATTTATTACTTCATAGACTTTATACAATTAATACTTATATGAAAATTTATTACTTCATAGACTTTATACATTTAATACTTATATGAAAATTTATTACTTCATAGACTTTATACATTTAATACTTATATGAAAATTTATTACTTCATAGACTTTATACAATTAATACTTATATGAAAATTTATTACTTCATAGACTTTATACATTTAGTACTTATATGAAAATTTATTACTTCATAGACTTTATACAATTAATACTTATATGAAAATTTATTACTTCATAGACCTTATACATTTAATACTTATATGAAAATTTATTACTTCATAGACTTTATACAATTAATACTTATATGAAAATTTATTACTTCATAGACTTTATACATTTACTACTTATATGAAAATTTATTACTTCATAGACTTTATACAATTAATACTTATATGAAAATTTATTACTTCATAGACTTTATACATTTAATACTTATATGAAAATTTATTACTTCATAGACTTTATACTTTAATACTTATATGAAAATTTATTACTTCATAGACTTTATACATTTAATACTTATATGAAAATTTATTACTTCATAGACCTTATACATTTAATACTTATATGAAAATTTATTACTTCATAGACTTTATACAATTAATACTTATATGAAAATTTATTACTTCATAGACTTTATACAATTAATACTTATATGAAAATTTATTACTTCATAGGCTTTATACAATTAATACTTATATGAAAATTTATTACTTCATAGACTTTATACAATTAATACTTATATGAAAATTTATTACCTCATAGACTTTATACATTTAATACTTATATGAAAATTTATTACTTCATAGACTTTATACATTTAATACTTATATGAAAATTTATTACTTCATAGACTTTATACAATTAATACTTATATGAAAATTTATTACTTCATAGACTTTATACATTTAGTACTTATATGAAAATTTATTACTTCATAGACTTTATACAATTAATACTTATATGAAAATTTATTACTTCATAGACTTTATACAATTAATACTTATATGAAAATTTATTACTTCATAGGCTTTATACAATTAATACTTATATGAAAATTTATTACTTCATAGACTTTATAAATTTACTACTTATATGAAAATTTATTACTTCATAGACTTTATACAATTAATACTTATATGAAAATTTATTACTTCATAGACTTTATACATTTAATACTTATATGAAAATTTATTACTTCATAGACTTTATACAATTAATACTTATATGAAAATTTATTACTTCATAGACTTTATACATTTAATACTTATATAAAAATTTATTACTTCATAGACTTTATATTTTGCTTCGTAGACTTTATACATTTAATACTTATATGAAAATTTATTACTTCATAGACTTTATACATTTAATACTTATATGAAAATTTATTACTTCATAGACTTTATACATTTAATACTTATATGAAAATTTATTACTTCATAGACTTTATACAATTAATACTTATATGAAAATTTATTACTTCATACACTTTATACATTTACTACTTATATGAAAATTTATTACTTCATAGACTTTATACAATTAATACTTATATGAAAATTTATTACTTCATAGACTTTATACATTTACTACTTATATGAAAATTTATTACTTCATAGACTTTATACAATTAATACTTATATGAAAATTTATTACTTCATAGACTTTATACATTTAATACTTATATGAAAATTTATTACTTCATAGACTTTATACTTTAATACTTATATGAAAATTTATTACTTCATAGACTTTATACATTTAATACCTATATGAAAATTTATTACTTCATAGACCTTATACATTTAATATTTATATGAAAATTTATTACTTCATAGACTTTATACAATTAATACTTATATGAAAATTTATTACTTCATAGACTTTATACATTTAATACTTATATGAAAATTTATTACTTCATAGACTTTATATTTTTTATACTTATATAAAAATTTATTACTTCATAGACTTTATATTTTGCTTCATAGACTTTATACATTTAATACTTATATGAAAATTTATTACTTCATAGACTTTATACATTTAATACTTATATGAAAATTTATTACTTCATAGACTTTATACAATTAATACTTATATGAAAATTTATGACTTCATAGACTTTATACATTTAGTACTTATATGAAAATTTATTACTTCATAGACTTTATACAATTAATACTTATATGAAAATTTATTACTTCATAGACTTTATACATTTAGTACTTATATGAAAATTTATTACTTCATAGACTTTATACAATTAATACTTATATGAAAATTTATTACTTCATAGACTTTATACATTTAGTACTTATATGAAAATTTATTACTTCATAGACTTTATACAATTAATACTTATATGAAAATTTATTACTTCATAGACTTTATACATTTACTACTTATATGAAAATTTATTACTTCATAGACTTTATACAATTAATACTTATATGAAAATTTATTACTTCATAGACTTTATACATTTAATACTTATATGAAAATTTATTACTTCATAGACTTTATACTTTAATACTTATATGAAAATTTATTACTTCATAGACTTTATACATTTAATACTTATATGAAAATTTATTACTTCATAGACTTTATACAATTAATACTTATATGAAAATTTATTACTTCATAGACTTTATACATTTAGTACTTATATGAAAATTTATTACTTCATAGGCTTTATAAAATTAATACTTATATGAAAATTTATTACTTCATAGACTTTATACAATTAATACTTATATGAAAATTTATTACTTCATAGACTTTATACATTTAATACTTATATGAAAATTTATTACTTCATAGACTTTATACATTTAATACTTATATGAAAATTTATTACTTCATAGACTTTATACATTTAATACTTATATGAAAATTTATTACTTCATAGACTTTATACAATTAATACTTATATGAAAATTTATTACTTCATAGACTTTATACATTTACTACTTATATGAAAATTTATTACTTCATAGACTTTATACAATTAATACTTATATGAAAATTTATTACTTCATAGACTTTATACATTTAATATTTATATGAAAATTTATTACTTCATAGACTTTATACAATTAATACTTATATGAAAATTTATTACTTCATAGACTTTATACATTTAATACTTATATGAAAATTTATTACTTCATAGGCTTTATAAAATTAATACTTATATGAAAATTTATTACTTCGTAGACTTTATACAATTAATACTTATATGAAAATTTATTACTTCATAGACTTTATACATTTAATACTTATATGAAAATTTATTACTTCATAGACTTTATACAATTAATACTTATATGAAAATTTATTACTTCATAGACTTTATACATTTAGTACTTATATGAAAATTTATTACTTCATAGACTTTATACAATTAATACTTATATGAAAATTTATTACTTCATAGACTTTATACATTTAGTACTTATATGAAAATTTATTACTTCATAGACTTTATACAATTAATACTTATATGAAAATTTATTACTTCATAGACTTTATACATTTAATATTTATATGAAAATTTATTACTTCATAGACTTTATACAATTAATACTTATATGAAAATTTATTACTTCATAGACTTTATACATTTAATACTTATATGAAAATTTATTACTTCATAGACCTTATACATTTAATACTTATATGAAAATTTATTACTTCATAGACTTTATACAATTAATACTTATATGAAAATTTATTACTTCATAGACTTTATACAATTAATACTTATATGAAAATTTATTACTTCATAGGCTTTATAAAATTAATACTTATATGAAAATTTATTACTTCATAGACTTTATACAATTAATACTTATATGAAAATTTATTACTTCATAGACTTTATACATTTAATACTTATATGAAAATTTATTACTTCATAGACTTTATACATTTAATACTTATATGAAAATTTATTACTTCATAGACTTTATACAATTAATACTTATATGAAAATTTATTACTTCATAGACTTTATACATTTAGTACTTATATGAAAATTTATTACTTCATAGACTTTATACAATTAATACTTATATGAAAATTTATTACTTCATAGACCTTATACATTTAATACTTATATGAAAATTTATTACTTCATAGACTTTATACAATTAATACTTATATGAAAATTTATTACTTCATAGACTTTATACATTTACTACTTATATGAAAATTTATTACTTCATAGACTTTATACAATTAATACTTATATGAAAATTTATTACTTCATAGACTTTATACATTTAATACTTATATGAAAATTTATTACTTCATAGACTTTATACTTTAATACTTATATGAAAATTTATTACTTCATAGACTTTATACATTTAATACTTATATGAAAATTTATTACTTCATAGACCTTATACATTTAATACTTATATGAAAATTTATTACTTCATAGACTTTATACAATTAATACTTATATGAAAATTTATTACTTCATAGACTTTATACAATTAATACTTATATGAAAATTTATTACTTCATAGGCTTTATACAATTAATACTTATATGAAAATTTATTACTTCATAGACTTTATACAATTAATACTTATATGAAAATTTATTACTTCATAGACTTTATACATTTAATACTTATATGAAAATTTATTACTTCATAGACTTTATACATTTAATACTTATATGAAAATTTATTACTTCATAGACTTTATACAATTAATACTTATATGAAAATTTATTACTTCATAGACTTTATACATTTAGTACTTATATGAAAATTTATTACTTCATAGACTTTATACAATTAATACTTATATGAAAATTTATTACTTCATAGACTTTATACAATTAATACTTATATGAAAATTTATTACTTCATAGACTTTATATTTTTTATACTTATATAAAAATTTATTACTTCATAGACTTTATATTTTGCTTCATAGACTTTATACATTTAATACTTATATGAAAATTTATTACTTCATAGACTTTATACATTTAATACTTATATGAAAATTTATTACTTCATAGACTTTATACAATTAATACTTATATGAAAATTTATGACTTCATAGACTTTATACATTTAGTACTTATATGAAAATTTATTACTTCATAGACTTTATACAATTAATACTTATATGAAAATTTATTACTTCATAGACTTTATACAATTAATACTTATATGAAAATTTATTACTTCATAGACTTTATACATTTAGTACTTATATGAAAATTTATTACTTCATAGACTTTATACAATTAATACTTATATGAAAATTTATTACTTCATAGACTTTATACATTTAATACTTATATGAAAATTTATTACTTCATAGACTTTATACAATTAATACTTATATGAAAATTTATTACTTCATAGACTTTATGCAATTAATACTTATATGAAAATTTATTACTTCATAGACTTTATACATTTAATACTTATATGAAAATTTATTACTTCATAGACTTTATACATTTAATACTTATATGAAAATTTATTACTTCATAGACTTTATACAATTAATACTTATATGAAAATTTATTACTTCATAGACTTTATACATTTAGTACTTATATGAAAATTTATTACTTCATAGACTTTATACAATTAATACTTATATGAAAATTTATTACTTCATAGACTTTATACATTTAATACTTATATGAAAATTTATTACTTCATAGACTTTATACAATTAATACTTATATGAAAATTTATTACTTCATAGACTTTATACATTTAGTACTTATATGAAAATTTATTACTTCATAGACTTTATGCAATTAATACTTATATGAAAATTTATTACTTCATAGACTTTATACATTTAGTACTTATATGAAAATTTATTACTTCATAGACTTTATACATTTAATACTTATATGAAAATTTATTACTTCATAGGCTTTATACAATTAATACTTATATGAAAATTTATTACTTCATAGACTTTATACATTTACTACTTATATGAAAATTTATTACTTCATACACTTTATACAATTAATACTTATATGAAAATTTATTACTTCATAGACTTTATAAAATTAATACTTATATGAAAATTTATTACTTCATAGACTTTATACATTTACTACTTATATGAAAATTTATTACTTCATACACTTTATACAATTAATACTTATATGAAAATTTATTACTTCATAGACTTTATAAAATTAATACTTATATGAAAATTTATTACTTCATAGACTTTATACATTTAATACTTATATGAAAATTTATTACTTCATAGACTTTATACATTTAATACTTATATGAAAATTTATTACTTCATAGACTTTATACAATTAATACTTATATGAAAATTTATTACTTCATAGACTTTATACATTTAGTACTTATATGAAAATTTATTACTTCATAGACTTTATACAATTAATACTTATATGAAAATTTATTACTTCATAGACTTTATACAATTAATACTTATATGAAAATTTATTACTTCATAGACTTTATACAATTAATACTTATATGAAAATTTATTACTTCATAGACTTTATATTTTTTATACTTATATGAAAATTTATTACTTCATAGACTTTATATTTTTTATACTTATATAAAAATTTATTACTTCATAGACTTTATATTTTGCTTCATAGACTTTATACATTTAATACTTATATGAAAATTTATTACTTCATAGACTTTATACAATTAATACTTATATGAAAATTTATTACTTCATAGACTTTATACATTTAATACTTATATGAAAATTTATTACTTCATAGACTTTATATTTTTTATACTTATATAAAAATTTATTACTTCATAGACTTTATATTTTGCTTCGTAGACTTTATACATTTAATACTTATATGAAAATTTATTACTTCATAGACTTTATACATTTAATACTTATATGAAAATTTATTACTTCATAGACTTTATACATTTAATACTTATATGAAAATTTATTACTTCATAGACTTTATACAATTAATACTTATATGAAAATTTATTACTTCATACACTTTATACATTTACTACTTATATGAAAATTTATTACTTCATAGACTTTATACAATTAATACTTATATGAAAATTTATTACTTCATAGACTTTATACATTTACTACTTATATGAAAATTTATTACTTCATAGACTTTATACAATTAATACTTATATGAAAATTTATTACTTCATAGACTTTATACATTTAATACTTATATGAAAATTTATTACTTCATAGACTTTATACTTTAATACTTATATGAAAATTTATTACTTCATAGACTTTATACATTTAATACTTATATGAAAATTTATTACTTCATAGACCTTATACATTTAATATTTATATGAAAATTTATTACTTCATAGACTTTATACAATTAATACTTATATGAAAATTTATTACTTCATAGACTTTATACATTTAATACTTATATGAAAATTTATTACTTCATAGACTTTATATTTTTTATACTTATATAAAAATTTATTACTTCATAGACTTTATATTTTGCTTCATAGACTTTATACATTTAATACTTATATGAAAATTTATTACTTCATAGACTTTATACATTTAATACTTATATGAAAATTTATTACTTCATAGACTTTATACAATTAATACTTATATGAAAATTTATGACTTCATAGACTTTATACATTTAGTACTTATATGAAAATTTATTACTTCATAGACTTTATACAATTAATACTTATATGAAAATTTATTACTTCATAGACTTTATACATTTAGTACTTATATGAAAATTTATTACTTCATAGACTTTATACAATTAATACTTATATGAAAATTTATTACTTCATAGACTTTATACATTTAGTACTTATATGAAAATTTATTACTTCATAGACTTTATACAATTAATACTTATATGAAAATTTATTACTTCATAGACTTTATACATTTACTACTTATATGAAAATTTATTACTTCATAGACTTTATACAATTAATACTTATATGAAAATTTATTACTTCATAGACTTTATACATTTAATACTTATATGAAAATTTATTACTTCATAGACTTTATACTTTAGTACTTACATGAAAATTTATTACTTCATAGACTTTATACATTTAATACTTATATGAAAATTTATTACTTCATAGACCTTATACATTTAATACTTATATGAAAATTTATTACTTCATAGACTTTATACAATTAATACTTATATGAAAATTTATTACTTCATAGACTTTATACAATTAATACTTATATGAAAATTTATTACTTCATAGGCTTTATAAAATTAATACTTATATGAAAATTTATTACTTCATAGACTTTATACAATTAATACTTATATGAAAATTTATTACTTCATAGACTTTATACATTTAATGCTTATATGAAAATTTATTACTTCATAGACTTTATACATTTAATACTTATATGAAAATTTATTACTTCATAGACTTTATACAATTAATACTTATATGAAAATTTATTACTTCATAGACTTTATACATTTAGTACTTATATGAAAATTTATTACTTCATAGACTTTATACAATTAATACTTATATGAAAATTTATTACTTCATAGACCTTATACATTTAATACTTATATGAAAATTTATTACTTCATAGACTTTATACAATTAATACTTATATGAAAATTTATTACTTCATAGACTTTATACATTTACTACTTATATGAAAATTTATTACTTCATAGACTTTATACAATTAATACTTATATGAAAATTTATTACTTCATAGACTTTATACATTTAATACTTATATGAAAATTTATTACTTCATAGACTTTATACTTTAATACTTATATGAAAATTTATTACTTCATAGACTTTATACATTTAATACTTATATGAAAATTTATTACTTCATAGACCTTATACATTTAATACTTATATGAAAATTTATTACTTCATAGACTTTATACAATTAATACTTATATGAAAATTTATTACTTCATAGACTTTATACAATTAATACTTATATGAAAATTTATTACTTCATAGACTTTATACATTTAATACTTATATGAAAATTTATTACTTCATAGACTTTATACATTTAATACTTATATGAAAATATATTACTTCATAGACTTTATACAATTAATACTTATATGAAAATTTATTACTTCATAGACTTTATACATTTAGTACTTATATGAAAATTTATTACTTCATAGACTTTATACAATTAATACTTATATGAAAATTTATTACTTCATAGACTTTATACAATTAATACTTATATGAAAATTTATTACTTCATAGGCTTTATACAATTAATACTTATATGAAAATTTATTACTTCATAGACTTTATACATTTAATACTTATATGAAAATTTATTACTTCATAGACTTTATACAATTAATACTTATATGAAAATTTATTACTTCATAGGCTTTATACAATTAATACTTATATGAAAATTTATTACTTCATAGACTTTATACAATTAATACTTATATGAAAATTTATTACTTCATAGACTTTATACATTTAATACTTATATGAAAATTTATTACTTCATAGACTTTATACATTTAATACTTATATGAAAATTTATTACTTCATAGACTTTATACAATTAATACTTATATGAAAATTTATTACTTCATAGACTTTATACATTTAGTACTTATATGAAAATTTATTACTTCATAGACTTTATACAATTAATACTTATATGAAAATTTATTACTTCATAGACTTTATACAATTAATACTTATATGAAAATTTATTACTTCATAGGCTTTATACAATTAATACTTATATGAAAATTTATTACTTCATAGACTTTATAAATTTACTACTTATATGAAAATTTATTACTTCATAGACTTTATACAATTAATACTTATATGAAAATTTATTACTTCATAGACTTTATACATTTAATACTTATATGAAAATTTATTACTTCATAGACTTTATACAATTAATACTTATATGAAAATTTATTACTTCATAGACTTTATACAATTAATTCTTATATGAAAATTTATTACTTCATAGACTTTATACAATTAATACTTATATGAAAATTTATTACTTCATAGACTTTATACAATTAATACTTATATGAAAATTTATTACTTCATAGACTGTATACATTTAATACTTATATGAAAATTTATTACTTCATAGACTTTATACAATTAATACTTATATGAAAATTTATTACTTCATAGACTTTATACAATTAATACTTATATGAAAATTTATTACTTCATAGACTTTATACATTTACTACTTATATGAAAATTTATTACTTCATAGACTTTATACAATTAATACTTATATGAAAATTTATTACTTCATAGACTTTATACAATTAATACTTATATGAAAATTTATTACTTCATAGGCTTTATACAATTAATTCTTATATGAAAATTTATTACTTCATAGACTTTATACAATTAATACTTATATGAAAATTTATTACTTCATAGGCTTTATACAATTAATACTTATATGAAAATTTATTACTTCATAGACTTTATACATTTACTACTTATATGAAAATTTATTACTTCATAGACTTTATACATTTAGTACTTATATGAAAATTTATTACTTCATAGGCTTTATACAATTAATACTTATATGAAAATTTATTACTTCATAGACTTTATACATTTAATACTTATATGAAAATTTATTACTTCATAGACTTTATACAATTAATACTTATATGAAAATTTATTACTTCATAGACTTTATACAATTAATACTTATATGAAAATTTATTACTTCATAGACTTTATACATTTACTACTTATATGAAAATTTATTACTTCATAGACTTTATACAATTAATACTTATATGAAAATTTATTACTTCATAGACTTTATACAATTAATACTTATATGAAAATTTATTACTTCATAGGCTTTATACAATTAATTCTTATATGAAAATTTATTACTTCATAGACTTTATACAATTAATACTTATATGAAAATTTATTACTTCATAGGCTTTATACAATTAATTCTTATATGAAAATTTATTACTTCATAGACTTTATACAATTAATACTTATATGAAAATTTATTACTTCATAGGCTTTATACAATTAATACTTATATGAAAATTTATTACTTCATAGACTTTATACATTTACTACTTATATGAAAATTTATTACTTCATAGACTTTATACAATTAATACTTATATGAAAATTTATTACTTCATAGACTTTATACTTTTAATACTTATATGAAAATTTATTACTTCATAGACTTTATACATTTAATACTTATATGAAAATTTATTACTTCATAGACTTTATACAATTAATACTTATATGAAAATTTATTACTTCATAGACTTTATGCAATTAATACTTATATGAAAATTTATTACTTCATAGACTTTATACATTTAATACTTATATGAAAATTTATTACTTCAGAGACTTTATATTTTTTATACTTATATGAAAATTTATTAATTCATAGACTTTATACATTTACTACTTATATGAAAATTTATTACTTCATAGACTTTATACAATTAATACTTATATGAAAATTTATTACTTCATAGACTTTATACATTTAATACTTATATGAAAATTTATTACTTCATAGACTTTATACTTTAATACTTATATGAAAATTTATTACTTCATAGACTTTATACATTTAATACTTATATGAAAATTTATTACTTCATAGACCTTATACATTTAATACTTATATGAAAATTTATTACTTCATAGACTTTATACAATTAATACTTATATGAAAATTTATTACTTCATAGACTTTATACAATTAATACTTATATGAAAATTTATTACTTCATAGGCTTTATACAATTAATACTTATATGAAAATTTATTACTTCATAGACTTTATACAATTAATACTTATATGAAAATTTATTACTTCATAGACTTTATACATTTAATACTTATATGAAAATTTATTACTTCATAGACTTTATACATTTAATACTTATATGAAAATTTATTACTTCATAGACTTTATACAATTAATACTTATATGAAAATTTATTACTTCATAGACTTTATACATTTAGTACTTATATGAAAATTTATTACTTCATAGACTTTATACAATTAATACTTATATGAAAATTTATTACTTCATAGACTTTATACAATTAATACTTATATGAAAATTTATTACTTCATAGGCTTTATACAATTAATACTTATATGAAAATTTATTACTTCATAGACTTTATAAATTTACTACTTATATGAAAATTTATTACTTCATAGACTTTATACAATTAATACTTATATGAAAATTTATTACTTCATAGACTTTATACATTTAATACTTATATGAAAATTTATTACTTCATAGACTTTATACAATTAATACTTATATGAAAATTTATTACTTCATAGACTTTATACAATTAATTCTTATATGAAAATTTATTACTTCATAGACTTTATACAATTAATACTTATATGAAAATTTATTACTTCATAGACTTTATACAATTAATACTTATATGAAAATTTATTACTTCATAGACTTTATACATTTAATACTTATATGAAAATTTATTACTTCATAGACTTTATACAATTAATACTTATATGAAAATTTATTACTTCATAGACTTTATACAATTAATACTTATATGAAAATTTATTACTTCATAGACTTTATACATTTACTACTTATATGAAAATTTATTACTTCATAGACTTTATACAATTAATACTTATATGAAAATTTATTACTTCATAGACTTTATACAATTAATACTTATATGAAAATTTATTACTTCATAGGCTTTATACAATTAATACTTATATGAAAATTTATTACTTCATAGACTTTATACAATTAATACTTATATGAAAATTTATTACTTCATAGGCTTTATACAATTAATACTTATATGAAAATTTATTACTTCATAGACTTTATACATTTACTACTTATATGAAAATTTATTACTTCATAGACTTTATACATTTAGTACTTATATGAAAATTTATTACTTCATAGACTTTATACAATTAATACTTATATGAAAATTTATTACTTCATAGACTTTATACAATTAATACTTATATGAAAATTTATTACTTCATAGACTTTATACTTTTAATACTTATATGAAAATTTATTACTTCATAGACTTTATACATTTAATACTTATATGAAAATTTATTACTTCATAGACTTTATACAATTAATACTTATATGAAAATTTATTACTTCATAGACTTTATGCAATTAATACTTATATGAAAATTTATTACTTCATAGACTTTATACATTTAATACTTATATGAAAATTTATTACTTCAGAGACTTTATATTTTTTATACTTATATAAAAATTTATTACTTCATAGACTTTATATTTTGCTTCATAGACTTTATACATTTAATACTTATATGAAAATTTATTACTTCATAGACTTTATACATTTAATACTTATATGAAAATTTATTACTTCATAGACTTTATACAATTAATACTTATATGAAAATTTATTACTTCATACACTTTATACATTTACTACTTATATGAAAATTTATTACTTCATAGACTTTATACAATTAATACTTATATGAAAATTTATTACTTCATAGACTTTATACATTTACTACTTATATGAAAATTTATTACTTCATAGATTTTATACAATTAATACTTATATGAAAATTTATTACTTCATAGACTTTATACATTTAATACTTATATGAAAATTTATTACTTCATAGACTTTATACTTTAATACTTATATGAAAATTTATTACTTCATAGACTTTATACATTTAATACTTATATGAAAATTTATTACTTCATAGACCTTATACATTTAATACTTATATGAAAATTTATTACTTCATAGACTTTATACAATTAATACTTATATGAAAATTTATTACTTCATAGAATTTATACATTTAGTACTTATATGAAAATTTATTACTTCATAGACTTTATACAATTAATACTTATATGAAAATTTATTACTTCATAGACTTTATACTGAAATACTTATATGAAAATTTATTACTTCATAGACTTTATACTTTAATACTTATATGAAAATTTATTACTTCATAGACTTTATACATTTAATACTTATATGAACATTTATTACTTCATAGACTTTATACAATTAATACTTATATGAAAATTTATTACTTCATAGGCTTTATATTTTTTATACTTATATAAAAATTTATTACTTCATAGACTTTATATTTTGCTTCATAGACTTTATACATTTAATACTTATATGAAAATTTATTACTTCATAGACTTTATACATTTAATACTTATATGAAAATTTATTACTTCATAGACTTTATATTTTTTATACTTATATAAAAATTTATTACTTCATAGACTTTATATTTTGCTTCATAGACTTTATACATTTAATACTTATATGAAAATTTATTACTTCATAGACTTTATACATTTAATACTTATATGAAAATTTATTACTTCATAGACTTTATACATTTAATACTTATATGAAAATTTATTACTTCATAGACCTTATACATTTAATACTTATATGAAAATTTATTACTTCATAGACTTTATACAATTAATACTTATATAAAAATTTATTACTTCATAGGCTTTATACAATTAATACTTATATGAAAATTATAATTTATTACTTCATAGACTTTATACAATTAATACTTATATGAAAATTTATTACTTCATAGGCTTTATACAATTAATACTTATATGAAAATTTATTACTTCATAGACTTTATACATTTACTACTTATATGAAAATTTATTACTTCATAGACTTTATACATTTAGTACTTATATGAAAATTTATTACTTCATAGACTTTATACAATTAATACTTATATGAAAATTTATTACTTCATAGACTTTATACAATTAATACTTATATGAAAATTTATTACTTCATAGACTTTATACTTTTAATACTTATATGAAAATTTATTACTTCATAGACTTTATACATTTAATACTTATATGAAAATTTATTACTTCATAGACTTTATACAATTAATACTTATATGAAAATTTATTACTTCATAGACTTTATGCAATTAATACCTATATGAAAATTTATTACTTCATAGACTTTATACATTTAATACTTATATGAAAATTTATTACTTCATAGACTTTATATTTTTTATACTTATATAAAAATTTATTACTTCATAGACTTTATATTTTGCTTCATAGACTTTATACATTTAATACTTATATGAAAATTTATTACTTCATAGACTTTATACATTTAATACTTATATGAAAATTTATTACTTCATAGACTTTATACAATTAATACTTATATGAAAATTTATTACTTCATACACTTTATACATTTAATACTTATATGAATATTTATTACTTCATAGACTTTATACAATTAATACTTATATGAAAATTTATTACTTCATAGACTTTATACAATTAATACTTATATGAAAATTTATTACTTCATAGAATTTATACATTTAGTACTTATATGAAAATTTATTACTTTATAGACTTTATACAATTAATACTTATATGAAAATTTATTACTTCATAGACTTTATACTGAAATACTTATATGAAAATTTATTACTTCATAGACCTTATACATTTAATACTTATATGAAAATTTGTTACTTCATAGACTTTATACAATTAATACTTAAATGAAAATTTATTACTTCATAGAATTTATACATTTAGTACTTATATGAAAATTTATTACTTCATAGACTTTATACAATTAATACTTATATGAAAATTTATTACTTCATAGGCTTTATACAATTAATACTTATATGAAAATTTTATACTTCATAGACTTTATACATTTACTACTTATATGAAAATTTATTACTTCATAGACTTTATACATTTAGTACTTATATGAAAATTTATTACTTTATAGACTTTATACAATTAATACTTATATGAAAATTTATTACTTCATAGACTTTATACAATTAATACTTATATGAAAATTTATTACTTCATAGACTTTATACTTTTAATACTTATATGAAAATTTATTACTTCATAGACTTTATACATTTAATACTTATATGAAAATTTATTACTTCATAGACTTTATACAACTAATACTTATATGAAAATTTATTACTTCATAGACTTTATGCAATTAATACTTATATGAAAATTTATTACTTCATAGACTTTATACATTTAATACTTATATGAAAATTTATTACTTCATAGACTTTATATTTTTTATACTTATATAAAAATTTATTACTTCATAGACTTTATATTTTGCTTCATAGACTTTATACATTTAATACTTATATGAAAATGTATTACTTCATAGACTTTATACAATTAATACTTATATGAAAATTTTTTACTTCATAGACTTTATACATTTAATACTTATATGAAAATTTATTACTTCATAGACTTTATATTTTTTATACTTATATAAAAATTTATTACTTCATAGACTTTATATTTTGCTTCATAGACTTTATACATTTAATACTTATATGAAAATTTATTACTTCATAGACTTTATACATTTAATACTTATATGAAAATTTATTACTTCATAGACTTTATACATTTAATACTTATATGAAAATTTATTACTTCATAGACTTTATACAATTAATACTTATATGAAAATTTATTACTTCATACACTTTATACATTTACTACTTATATGAAAATTTATTACTTCATAGACTTTATACAATTAATACTTATATGAAAATTTATTACTTCATAGACTTTATACATTTACTACTTATATGAAAATTTATTACTTCATAGACTTTATACAATTAATACTTATATGAAAATTTATTACTTCATAGACTTTATACATTTAATACTTATATGAAAATTTATTACTTCATAGATTTTATACTTTAATACTTATATGAAAATTTATTACTTCATAGACTTTATACATTTAATACTTATATGAAAATTTATTACTTCATAGACCTTATACATTTAATACTTATATGAAAATTTATTACTTCATAGACTTTATACAATTAATACTTATATGAAAATTTATTACTTCATAGAATTTATACATTTAGTACTTATATGAAAATTTATTACTTCATAGACTTTATACAATTAATACTTATATGAAAATTTATTACTTCATAGACTTTATACAATTAATACTTATATGAAAATTTATTACTTCATAGACTTTATACATTTAATACTTATATGAAAATTTATTACTTCATAGACTTTATACAATTAATACTTATATGAAAATTTATTACTTCATAGACTTTATACATTTAGTACTTATATGAAAATTTATTACTTCATAGACTTTATACAATTAATACTTATATGAAAATTTATTACTTCATAGACTTTATACAATTAATACTTATATGAAAATTTATTACTTCATAGACTTTATACAATTAATACTTATATGAAAATTTATTACTTCATAGACTTTATACAATTAATACTTATATGAAAATTTATTACTTCATAGACTTTATACATTTAATACTTATATGAAAATTTATTACTTCATAGACTTTATATTTTTTATACTTATATAAAAATTTATTACTTCATAGACTTTATATTTTGCTTCATAGACTTTATACATTTAATACTTATATGAAAATTTATTACCTCATAGACTTTATACATTTAATACTTATATGAAAATTTATTACTTCATAGACTTTATACTTTAATACTTATATGAAAATTTATTACTTCATAGACTTAATACAATTAATACTTATATGAAAATTTATTACTTCATAGGCTTTATACAATTAATACTTATATGAAAATTTATTACTTCATAGACTTTATAAATTTACTACTTATATGAAAATTTATTACTTCATAGACTTTATACATTTAATACTTATATGAAAATTTATTACTTCATAGACCTTATACATTTAATACTTATATGAAAATTTATTACTTCATAGACTTTATACATTTAATACTTATATGAAAATTTATTACTTCATAGACTTTATACTTTAATACTTATATGAAAATTTATTACTTCATAGACT
The DNA here is from genome assembly GCF_042242935.1 of Bactrocera oleae. NCBI lineage: Eukaryota > Metazoa > Arthropoda > Insecta > Diptera > Tephritidae > Bactrocera > Bactrocera oleae. The sequence goes on along the minus strand of NW_027212752.1, from coordinate 2,429,129 downwards.
TTATACATTTAATACTTATATGAAAATTTATTACTTCATAGACCTTATACATTTAATACTTATATGAAAATTTATTACTTCATAGACTTTATACAATTAATACTTATATGAAAATTTATTACTTCATAGACTTTATACAATTAATACTTATATGAAAATTTATTACTTCATAGACTTTATACATTTAATACTTATATGAAAATTTATTACTTCATAGACTTTATACATTTAATACTTATATGAAAATATATTACTTCATAGACTTTATACAATTAATACTTATATGAAAATTTATTACTTCATAGACTTTATACATTTAGTACTTATATGAAAATTTATTACTTCATAGACTTTATACAATTAATACTTATATGAAAATTTATTACTTCATAGACTTTATACAATTAATACTTATATGAAAATTTATTACTTCATAGGCTTTATACAATTAATACTTATATGAAAATTTATTACTTCATAGACTTTATACATTTAATACTTATATGAAAATTTATTACTTCATAGACTTTATACAATTAATACTTATATGAAAATTTATTACTTCATAGGCTTTATACAATTAATACTTATATGAAAATTTATTACTTCATAGACTTTATACAATTAATACTTATATGAAAATTTATTACTTCATAGACTTTATACATTTAATACTTATATGAAAATTTATTACTTCATAGACTTTATACATTTAATACTTATATGAAAATTTATTACTTCATAGACTTTATACAATTAATACTTATATGAAAATTTATTACTTCATAGACTTTATACATTTAGTACTTATATGAAAATTTATTACTTCATAGACTTTATACAATTAATACTTATATGAAAATTTATTACTTCATAGATTTATACAATTAATACTTATATGAAAATTTATTACTTCATAGGCTTTATACAATTAATACTTATATGAAAATTTATTACTTCATAGACTTTATAAATTTACTACTTATATGAAAATTTATTACTTCATAGACTTTATACAATTAATACTTATATGAAAATTTATTACTTCATAGACTTTATACATTTAATACTTATATGAAAATTTATTACTTCATAGACTTTATACAATTAATACTTATATGAAAATTTATTACTTCATAGACTTTATACAATTAATTCTTATATGAAAATTTATTACTTCATAGACTTTATACAATTAATACTTATATGAAAATTTATTACTTCATAGACTTTATACAATTAATACTTATATGAAAATTTATTACTTCATAGACTTTATACATTTAATACTTATATGAAAATTTATTACTTCATAGACTTTATACAATTAATACTTATATGAAAATTTATTACTTCATAGACTTTATACAATTAATACTTATATGAAAATTTATTACTTCATAGACTTTATACATTTACTACTTATATGAAAATTTATTACTTCATAGACTTTATACAATTAATACTTATATGAAAATTTATTACTTCATAGACTTTATACAATTAATACTTATATGAAAATTTATTACTTCATAGGCTTTATACAATTAATTCTTATATGAAAATTTATTACTTCATAGACTTTATACAATTAATACTTATATGAAAATTTATTACTTCATAGGCTTTATACAATTAATACTTATATGAAAATTTATTACTTCATAGACTTTATACATTTACTACTTATATGAAAATTTATTACTTCATAGACTTTATACATTTAGTACTTATATGAAAATTTATTACTTCATAGGCTTTATACAATTAATACTTATATGAAAATTTATTACTTCATAGACTTTATACATTTAATACTTATATGAAAATTTATTACTTCATAGACTTTATACAATTAATACTTATATGAAAATTTATTACTTCATAGACTTTATACAATTAATACTTATATGAAAATTTATTACTTCATAGACTTTATACATTTACTACTTATATGAAAATTTATTACTTCATAGACTTTATACAATTAATACTTATATGAAAATTTATTACTTCATAGACTTTATACAATTAATACTTATATGAAAATTTATTACTTCATAGGCTTTATACAATTAATTCTTATATGAAAATTTATTACTTCATAGACTTTATACAATTAATACTTATATGAAAATTTATTACTTCATAGGCTTTATACAATTAATTCTTATATGAAAATTTATTACTTCATAGACTTTATACAATTAATACTTATATGAAAATTTATTACTTCATAGGCTTTATACAATTAATACTTATATGAAAATTTATTACTTCATAGACTTTATACATTTACTACTTATATGAAAATTTATTACTTCATAGACTTTATACAATTAATACTTATATGAAAATTTATTACTTCATAGACTTTATACTTTTAATACTTATATGAAAATTTATTACTTCATAGACTTTATACATTTAATACTTATATGAAAATTTATTACTTCATAGACTTTATACAATTAATACTTATATGAAAATTTATTACTTCATAGACTTTATGCAATTAATACTTATATGAAAATTTATTACTTCATAGACTTTATACATTTAATACTTATATGAAAATTTATTACTTCAGAGACTTTATATTTTTTATACTTATATGAAAATTTATTAATTCATAGACTTTATACATTTACTACTTATATGAAAATTCATTACTTCATAGACTTTATACAATTAATACTTATATGAAAATTTATTACTTCATAGACTTTATACATTTAATACTTATATGAAAATTTATTACTTCATAGACTTTATACTTTAATACTTATATGAAAATTTATTACTTCATAGACTTTATACATTTAATACTTATATGAAAATTTATTACTTCATAGACCTTATACATTTAATACTTATATGAAAATTTATTACTTCATAGACTTTATACAATTAATACTTATATGAAAATTTATTACTTCATAGACTTTATACAATTAATACTTATATGAAAATTTATTACTTCATAGGCTTTATACAATTAATACTTATATGAAAATTTATTACTTCATAGACTTTATACAATTAATACTTATATGAAAATTTATTACTTCATAGACTTTATACATTTAATACTTATATGAAAATTTATTACTTCATAGACTTTATACATTTAATACTTATATGAAAATTTATTACTTCATAGACTTTATACAATTAATACTTATATGAAAATTTATTACTTCATAGACTTTATACATTTAGTACTTATATGAAAATTTATTACTTCATAGACTTTATACAATTAATACTTATATGAAAATTTATTACTTCATAGACTTTATACAATTAATACTTATATGAAAATTTATTACTTCATAGGCTTTATACAATTAATACTTATATGAAAATTTATTACTTCATAGACTTTATAAATTTACTACTTATATGAAAATTTATTACTTCATAGACTTTATACAATTAATACTTATATGAAAATTTATTACTTCATAGACTTTATACATTTAATACTTATATGAAAATTTATTACTTCATAGACTTTATACAATTAATACTTATATGAAAATTTATTACTTCATAGACTTTATACAATTAATTCTTATATGAAAATTTATTACTTCATAGACTTTATACAATTAATACTTATATGAAAATTTATTACTTCATAGACTTTATACAATTAATACTTATATGAAAATTTATTACTTCATAGACTTTATACATTTAATACTTATATGAAAATTTATTACTTCATAGACTTTATACAATTAATACTTATATGAAAATTTATTACTTCATAGACTTTATACAATTAATACTTATATGAAAATTTATTACTTCATAGACTTTATACATTTACTACTTATATGAAAATTTATTACTTCATAGACTTTATACAATTAATACTTATATGAAAATTTATTACTTCATAGACTTTATACAATTAATACTTATATGAAAATTTATTACTTCATAGGCTTTATACAATTAATACTTATATGAAAATTTATTACTTCATAGACTTTATACAATTAATACTTATATGAAAATTTATTACTTCATAGGCTTTATACAATTAATACTTATATGAAAATTTATTACTTCATAGACTTTATACATTTACTACTTATATGAAAATTTATTACTTCATAGACTTTATACATTTAGTACTTATATGAAAATTTATTACTTCATAGACTTTATACAATTAATACTTATATGAAAATTTATTACTTCATAGACTTTATACAATTAATACTTATATGAAAATTTATTACTTCATAGACTTTATACTTTTAATACTTATATGAAAATTTATTACTTCATAGACTTTATACATTTAATACTTATATGAAAATTTATTACTTCATAGACTTTATACAATTAATACTTATATGAAAATTTATTACTTCATAGACTTTATGCAATTAATACTTATATGAAAATTTATTACTTCATAGACTTTATACATTTAATACTTATATGAAAATTTATTACTTCAGAGACTTTATATTTTTTATACTTATATAAAAATTTATTACTTCATAGACTTTATATTTTGCTTCATAGACTTTATACATTTAATACTTATATGAAAATTTATTACTTCATAGACTTTATACATTTAATACTTATATGAAAATTTATTACTTCATAGACTTTATACAATTAATACTTATATGAAAATTTATTACTTCATACACTTTATACATTTACTACTTATATGAAAATTTATTACTTCATAGACTTTATACAATTAATACTTATATGAAAATTTATTACTTCATAGACTTTATACATTTACTACTTATATGAAAATTTATTACTTCATAGACTTTATACAATTAATACTTATATGAAAATTTATTACTTCATAGACTTTATACATTTAATACTTATATGAAAATTTATTACTTCATAGACTTTATACTTTAATACTTATATGAAAATTTATTACTTCATAGACTTTATACATTTAATACTTATATGAAAATTTATTACTTCATAGACCTTATACATTTAATACTTATATGAAAATTTATTACTTCATAGACTTTATACAATTAATACTTATATGAAAATTTATTACTTCATAGAATTTATACATTTAGTACTTATATGAAAATTTATTACTTCATAGACTTTATACAATTAATACTTATATGAAAATTTATTACTTCATAGACTTTATACTGAAATACTTATATGAAAATTTATTACTTCATAGACTTTATACTTTAATACTTATATGAAAATTTATTACTTCATAGACTTTATACATTTAATACTTATATGAACATTTATTACTTCATAGACTTTATACAATTAATACTTATATGAAAATTTATTACTTCATAGGCTTTATATTTTTTATACTTATATAAAAATTTATTACTTCATAGACTTTATATTTTGCTTCATAGACTTTATACATTTAATACTTATATGAAAATTTATTACTTCATAGACTTTATACATTTAATACTTATATGAAAATTTATTACTTCATAGACTTTATATTTTTTATACTTATATAAAAATTTATTACTTCATAGACTTTATATTTTGCTTCATAGACTTTATACATTTAATACTTATATGAAAATTTATTACTTCATAGACTTTATACATTTAATACTTATATGAAAATTTATTACTTCATAGACTTTATACATTTAATACTTATATGAAAATTTATTACTTCATAGACCTTATACATTTAATACTTATATGAAAATTTATTACTTCATAGACTTTATACAATTAATACTTATATAAAAATTTATTACTTCATAGGCTTTATACAATTAATACTTATATGAAAATTATAATTTATTACTTCATAGACTTTATACAATTAATACTTATATGAAAATTTATTACTTCATAGGCTTTATACAATTAATACTTATATGAAAATTTATTACTTCATAGACTTTATACATTTACTACTTATATGAAAATTTATTACTTCATAGACTTTATACATTTAGTACTTATATGAAAATTTATTACTTCATAGACTTTATACAATTAATACTTATATGAAAATTTATTACTTCATAGACTTTATACAATTAATACTTATATGAAAATTTATTACTTCATAGACTTTATACTTTTAATACTTATATGAAAATTTATTACTTCATAGACTTTATACATTTAATACTTATATGAAAATTTATTACTTCATAGACTTTATACAATTAATACTTATATGAAAATTTATTACTTCATAGACTTTATGCAATTAATACTTATATGAAAATTTATTACTTCATAGACTTTATACATTTAATACTTATATGAAAATTTATTACTTCATAGACTTTATATTTTTTATACTTATATAAAAATTTATTACTTCATAGACTTTATATTTTGCTTCATAGACTTTATACATTTAATACTTATATGAAAATTTATTACTTCATAGACTTTATACATTTAATACTTATATGAAAATTTATTACTTCATAGACTTTATACAATTAATACTTATATGAAAATTTATTACTTCATACACTTTATACATTTAATACTTATATGAATATTTATTACTTCATAGACTTTATACAATTAATACTTATATGAAAATTTATTACTTCATAGACTTTATACAATTAATACTTATATGAAAATTTATTACTTCATAGAATTTATACATTTAGTACTTATATGAAAATTTATTACTTTATAGACTTTATACAATTAATACTTATATGAAAATTTATTACTTCATAGACTTTATACTGAAATACTTATATGAAAATTTATTACTTCATAGACCTTATACATTTAATACTTATATGAAAATTTGTTACTTCATAGACTTTATACAATTAATACTTAAATGAAAATTTATTACTTCATAGAATTTATACATTTAGTACTTATATGAAAATTTATTACTTCATAGACTTTATACAATTAATACTTATATGAAAATTTATTACTTCATAGGCTTTATACAATTAATACTTATATGAAAATTTTATACTTCATAGACTTTATACATTTACTACTTATATGAAAATTTATTACTTCATAGACTTTATACATTTAGTACTTATATGAAAATTTATTACTTTATAGACTTTATACAATTAATACTTATATGAAAATTTATTACTTCATAGACTTTATACAATTAATACTTATATGAAAATTTATTACTTCATAGACTTTATACTTTTAATACTTATATGAAAATTTATTACTTCATAGACTTTATACATTTAATACTTATATGAAAATTTATTACTTCATAGACTTTATACAATTAATACTTATATGAAAATTTATTACTTCATAGACTTTATGCAATTAATACTTATATGAAAATTTATTACTTCATAGACTTTATACATTTAATACTTATATGAAAATTTATTACTTCATAGACTTTATATTTTTTATACTTATATAAAAATTTATTACTTCATAGACTTTATATTTTGCTTCATAGACTTTATACATTTAATACTTATATGAAAATGTATTACTTCATAGACTTTATACAATTAATACTTATATGAAAATTTTTTACTTCATAGACTTTATACATTTAATACTTATATGAAAATTTATTACTTCATAGACTTTATATTTTTTATACTTATATAAAAATTTATTACTTCATAGACTTTATATTTTGCTTCATAGACTTTATACATTTAATACTTATATGAAAATTTATTACTTCATAGACTTTATACATTTAATACTTATATGAAAATTTATTACTTCATAGACTTTATACATTTAATACTTATATGAAAATTTATTACTTCATAGACTTTATACAATTAATACTTATATGAAAATTTATTACTTCATACACTTTATACATTTACTACTTATATGAAAATTTATTACTTCATAGACTTTATACAATTAATACTTATATGAAAATTTATTACTTCATAGACTTTATACATTTACTACTTATATGAAAATTTATTACTTCATAGACTTTATACAATTAATACTTATATGAAAATTTATTACTTCATAGACTTTATACATTTAATACTTATATGAAAATTTATTACTTCATAGATTTTATACTTTAATACTTATATGAAAATTTATTACTTCATAGACTTTATACATTTAATACTTATATGAAAATTTATTACTTCATAGACCTTATACATTTAATACTTATATGAAAATTTATTACTTCATAGACTTTATACAATTAATACTTATATGAAAATTTATTACTTCATAGAATTTATACATTTAGTACTTATATGAAAATTTATTACTTCATAGACTTTATACAATTAATACTTATATGAAAATTTATTACTTCATAGACTTTATACAATTAATACTTATATGAAAATTTATTACTTCATAGACTTTATACATTTAATACTTATATGAAAATTTATTACTTCATAGACTTTATACAATTAATACTTATATGAAAATTTATTACTTCATAGACTTTATACATTTAGTACTTATATGAAAATTTATTACTTCATAGACTTTATACAATTAATACTTATATGAAAATTTATTACTTCATAGACTTTATACAATTAATACTTATATGAAAATTTATTACTTCATAGACTTTATACAATTAATACTTATATGAAAATTTATTACTTCATAGACTTTATACAATTAATACTTATATGAAAATTTATTACTTCATAGACTTTATACATTTAATACTTATATGAAAATTTATTACTTCATAGACTTTATATTTTTTATACTTATATAAAAATTTATTACTTCATAGACTTTATATTTTGCTTCATAGACTTTATACATTTAATACTTATATGAAAATTTATTACCTCATAGACTTTATACATTTAATACTTATATGAAAATTTATTACTTCATAGACTTTATACTTTAATACTTATATGAAAATTTATTACTTCATAGACTTAATACAATTAATACTTATATGAAAATTTATTACTTCATAGGCTTTATACAATTAATACTTATATGAAAATTTATTACTTCATAGACTTTATAAATTTACTACTTATATGAAAATTTATTACTTCATAGACTTTATACAATTAATACTTATATGAAAATTTATTACTTCATAGACTTTATACTTTAATACTTATATGAAAATTTATTACTTCATAGACTTTATACATTTAATACTTATATGAAAATTTATTACCTCAAAGACTTTATACATTTAATACTTATATGAAAATTTATTACTTCATAGACTTTATACTTTAATACTTATATGAAAATTTATTACTTCATAGACTTTATACATTTAATACTTATATGAAAATTTATTACTTCATAGACTTTATACATTTAATACTTATATGAAAATTTATTACCTCATAGACTTTATACATTTAATACTTATATGAAAATTTATTACTTCATAGACTTTATACTTTAATACTTATATGAAAATTTATTACTTCATAGACTTTATACATTTAATAATTATATGAAAATTTATTACTTCATAGACTTTATACAATTAATACTTATATGAAAATTTATTACTTTATAGATTTTATACTTTAATACTTATATGAAAATTTATTACTTCATAGACTTTATACATTTAATACTTATATGAAAATTTATTACTTCATAGACTTTATATTTTTTATACTTATATAAAAATTTATTACTTCATAGACTTTATATTTTGCTTCATAGACTTTATACATTTAATACTTATATGAAAATGTATTACTTCATAGACTTTATACAATTAATACTTATATGAAAATTTTTTACTTCATAGACTTTATACATTTAATACTTATATGAAAATTTATTACTTCATAGACTTTATATTTTTTATACTTATATAAAAATTTATTACTTCATAGACTTTATATTTTGCTTCATAGACTTTATACATTTAATACTTATATGAAAATTTATTACTTCATAGACTTTATACATTTAATACTTATATGAAAATTTATTACTTCATAGACTTTATACATTTAATACTTATATGAAAATTTATTACTTCATAGACTTTATACATTTAATACTTATATGAAAATTTATTACTTCATAGACTTTATACATTTAATACTTATATGAAAATTTATTACTTAATAGACTTTATATTTTTTATACTTATATAAAAATTTATTACTTCATAGACTTTATATTTTGCTTCATAGACTTTATACATTTAATACTTATATGAAAATGTATTACTTCATAGACTTTATACAATTAATACTTATATGAAAATTTTTTACTTCATAGACTTTATACATTTAATACTTATATGAAAATTTATTACTTCATAGACTTTATATTTTTTATACTTATATAAAAATTTATTACTTCATAGACTTTATATTTTGCTTCATAGACTTTATACATTTAATACTTATATGAAAATTTATTACTTCATAGACTTTATACATTTAATACTTATATGAAAATTTATTACTTCATAGACTTTATACATTTAATACTTATATGAAAATTTATTACTTCATAGACTTTATACAATTAATACTTATATGAAAATTTATTACTTCATACACTTTATACATTTACTACTTATATGAAAATTTATTACTTCATAGACTTTATACAATTAATACTTATATGAAAATTTATTACTTCATAGACTTTATACATTTACTACTTATATGAAAATTTATTACTTCATAGACTTTATACAATTAATACTTATATGAAAATTTATTACTTCATAGACTTTATACATTTAATACTTATATGAAAATTTATTACTTCATAGATTTTATACTTTAATACTTATATGAAAATTTATTACTTCATAGACTTTATACATTTAATACTTATATGAAAATTTATTACTTCATAGACCTTATACATTTAATACTTATATGAAAATTTATTACTTCATAGACTTTATACAATTAATACTTATTTGAAAATTTATTACTTCATAGAATTTATACATTTAGTACTTATATGAAAATTTATTACTTCATAGACTTTATACAATTAATACTTATATGAAAATTTATTACTTCATAGACTTTATACAATTAATACTTATATGAAAATTTATTACTTCATAGACTTTATACATTTAATACTTATATGAAAATTTATTACTTCATAGACTTTATACAATTAATACTTATATGAAAATTTATTACTTCATAGACTTTATACATTTAGTACTTATATGAAAATTTATTACTTCATAGACTTTATACAATTAATACTTATATGAAAATTTATTACTTCATAGACTTTATACAATTAATACTTATATGAAAATTTATTACTTCATAGACTTTATACAATTAATACTTATATGAAAATTTATTACTTCATAGACTTTATACAATTAATACTTATATGAAAATTTATTACTTCATAGACTTTATACATTTAATACTTATATGAAAATTTATTACTTCATAGACTTTATATTTTTTATACTTATATAAAAATTTATTACTTCATAGACTTTATATTTTGCTTCATAGACTTTATACATTTAATACTTATATGAAAATTTATTACCTCATAGACTTTATACATTTAATACTTATATGAAAATTTATTACTTCATAGACTTTATACTTTAATACTTATATGAAAATTTATTACTTCATAGACTTAATACAATTAATACTTATATGAAAATTTATTACTTCATAGGCTTTATACAATTAATACTTATATGAAAATTTATTACTTCATAGACTTTATAAATTTACTACTTATATCAAAATTTATTACTTCATAGACTTTATACAATTAATACTTATATGAAAATTTATTACTTCATAGACTTTATACTTTAATACTTATATGAAAATTTATTACTTCATAGACTTTATACATTTAATACTTATATGAAAATTTATTACCTCATAGACTTTATACATTTAATACTTATATGAAAATTTATTACTTCATAGACTTTATACTTTAATACTTATATGAAAATTTATTACTTCATAGACTTTATACATTTAATACTTATATGAAAATTTATTACTTCATAGACTTTATACATTTAATACTTATATGAAAATTTATTACCTCATAGACTTTATACATTTAATACTTATATGAAAATTTATTACTTCATAGACTTTATACTTTAATACTTATATGAAAATTTATTACTTCATAGACTTTATACATTTAATAATTATATGAAAATTTATTACTTCATAGACTTTATACAATTAATACTTATATGAAAATTTATTACTTCATAGATTTTATACTTTAATACTTATATGAAAATTTATTACTTCATAGACTTTATACATTTAATACTTATATGAAAATTTATTACTTCATAGACCTTATACATTTAATACTTATATAAAAATTTATTACTTCATAGACTTTATATTTTGCTTCATAGACTTTATACATTTAATACTTATATGAAAATTTATTACCTCATAGACTTTATACATTTAATACTTATATGAAAATTTATTACTTCATAGACTTTATACTTTAATACTTATATGAAAATTTATTACTTCATAGACTTTATACATTTAATACTTATATGAAAATTTATTACCTCATAGACTTTATACATTTAATACTTATATGAAAATTTATTACTTCATAGACTTTATACTTTAATACTTATATGAAAATTTATTACTTCATAGACTTTATACATTTAATACTTATATGAAAATTTATTACTTCATAGACTTTATACAATTAATACTTATATGAAAATTTATTACTTCATAGACTTTATACAATTAATACTTATATGAAAATTTATTACTTCATAGACTTTATACATTTAGTACTTATATGAAAATTTATTACTTCATAGACTTTATACAATTAATACTTATATGAAAATTTATTACTTCATAGACTTTATACAATTAATACTTATATGAAAATTTATTTCTTCATAGACTTTATACAATTAATACTTATATGAAAATTTATTACTTCATAGACTTTATACATTTAATACTTATATGAAAATTTATTACTTCATAGACTTTATACAATTAATACTTATATGAAAATTTATTACTTCATAGGCTTTATACAATTAATACTTATACGAAAATTTATTACTTCATAGACTTTATAAATTTACTACTTATATGAAAATTTATTACTTCATAGACTTTATACATTTAATACTTATATGAAAATTTATTACTTCATAGACTTTATACAATTAATACTTATATGAAAATTTATTACTTCATAGACTTTATACATTTAGTACTTATATGAAAATTTATTACTTCATAGACTTTATACAATTAATACTTATATGAAAATTTATTACTTCATAGACTTTATACAATTAATACTTATATGAAAATTTATTACTTCATAGACTTTATACAATTAATACTTATATGAAAATTTATTACTTCATAGACTTTATACAATTAATACTTATATGAAAATTTATTACTTCATAGACTTTATACATTTAATACTTATATGAAAATTTATTACTTCATAGACTTTATATTTTTTATACTTATATAAAAATTTATTACTTCATAGACTTTATATTTTGCTTCATAGACTTTATACATTTAATACTTATATGAAAATTTATTACCTCATAGACTTTATACATTTAATACTTATATGAAAATTTATTACTTCATAGACTTTATACTTTAATACTTATATGAAAATTTATTACTTCATAGACTTTATACATTTAATACTTATATGAAAATTTATTACTTCATAGACTTTATACAATTAATACTTATATGAAAATTTATTACTTCATAGGCTTTATACAATTAATACTTATATGAAAATTTATTACTTCATAGACTTTATAAATTTACTACTTATATGAAAATTTATTACTTCATAGACTTTATACAATTAATACTTATATGAAAATTTATTACTTCATAGACTTTATACATTTAATACTTATATGAATATTTATTACTTCATAGACTTTATACAATTAATACTTATATGAAAATTTATTACTTCATAGACTTTATACAATTAATACTTATATGAAAATTTATTACTTCATAGACTTTATACAATTAATACTTATATGAAAATTTATTACTTCATAGACTTTATACAATTAATACTTATATGAAAATTTATTACTTCATAGACTTTATACATTTAATACTTATATGAAAATTTATTACTTCATAGACTTTATACAATTAATACTTATATGAAAATTTATTACTTCATAGACTTTATACAATTAATACTTATATGAAAATTTATTACTTCATAGACTTTATACATTTACTACTTATATGAAAATTTATTACTTCATAGGCTTTATACAATTAATACTTATATGAAAATTTATTACTTCATAGACTTTATACAATTAATACTTCTATGAAAATTTATTACTTCATAGGCTTTATACAATTAATACTTATATGAAAATTTATTACTTCATAGACTTTATACAATTAATACTTATATGAAAATTTATTACTTCATAGGCTTTATACAATTAATACTTATATGAAAATTTATTACTTCATAGACTTTATACATTTACTACTTATATGAAAATTTATTACTTCATACACTTTATACAATTAATACTTATATGAAAATTTATTACTTCATAGACTTTATAAAATTAATACTTATATGAAAATTTATTACTTCATAGACTTTATACATTTAATACTTATATGAAAATTTATTACTTCATAGACTTTATACATTTAATAATTATATGAAAATTTATTACTTCATAGACTTTATACAATTAATACTTATATGAAAATTTATTACTTCATAGACTTTATACATTTAGTACTTATATGAAAATTTATTACTTCATAGACTTTATACAATTAATACTTATATGAAAATTTATTACTTCATAGACTTTATACAATTAATACTTATATGAAAATTTATTACTTCATAGACTTTATACAATTAATACTTATATGAAAATTTATTACTTCATAGACTTTATATTTTTTATACTTATATGAAAATTTATTACTTCATAGACTTTATATTTTTTATACTTATATAAAAATTTATTACTTCATAGACTTTATATTTTGCTTCATAGACTTTATACATTTAATACTTATATGAAAATTTATTACCTCATAGACTTTATACATTTAATACTTATATGAAAATTTATTACTTCATAGACTTTATACTTTAATACTTATATGAAAATTTATTACCTCATAGACTTTATACATTTAATACTTATATGAAAATTTATTACTTCATAGACTTTATACTTTAATACTTATATGAAAATTTATTACTTCATAGACTTAATACAATTAATACTTATATGAAAATTTATTACTTCATAGGCTTTATACAATTAATACTTATATGAAAATTTATTACTTCATAGACTTTATAAATTTACTACTTATATGAAAATTTATTACTTCATAGACTTTATACAATTAATACTTATATGAAAATTTATTACTTCATAGACTTTATACTTTAATACTTATATGAAAATTTATTACTTCATAGACTTTATACATTTAATACTTATATGAAAATTTATTACCTCATAGACTTTATACATTTAATACTTATATGAAAATTTATTACTTCATAGACTTTATACTTTAATACTTATATGAAAATTTATTACTTCATAGACTTTATACATTTAAAACTTATATGAAAATTTATTACTTCATAGACTTTATACATTTAATACTTATATGAAAATTTATTACCTCATAGACTTTATACATTTAATACTTATATGAAAATTTATTACTTCATAGACTTTATACTTTAATACTTATATGAAAATTTATTACTTCATAGACTTTATACATTTAATAATTATATGAAAATTTATTACTTCATAGACTTTATACATTTAATACTTATATGAAAATTTATTGCTTCATAGACCTTATACATTTAATACTTATATGAAAATTTATTACTTCATAGACTTTATACAATTAATACTTATATGAAAATTTATTACTTCATAGAATTTATACATTTAGTACTTATATGAAAATTTATTACTTCATAGACTTTATACAATTAATACTTATATGAAAATTTATTACTTCATAGACTTTATACAATTAATACTTATATGAAAATTTATTACTTCATAGACTTTATACAATTAATACTTATATGAAAATTTATTACTTCATAGACTTTATACAATTAATACTTATATGAAAATTTATTACTTCATAGACTTTATATTTTTTATACTTATATGAAAATTTATTACTTCATAGACTTTATATTTTTTATACTTATATAAAAATTTATTACTTCATAGACTTTATATTTTGCTTCATAGACTTTATACATTTAATACTTATATGAAAATTTATTACCTCATAGACTTTATACATTTAATACTTATATGAAAATTTATTACTTCATAGACTTTATACTTTAATACTTATATGAAAATTTATTACCTCATAGACTTTATACATTTAATACTTATATGAAAATTTATTACTTCATAGACTTTATACTTTAATACTTATATGAAAATTTATTACTTCATAGACTTAATACAATTAATACTTATATGAAAATTTATTACTTCATAGACTTTATACAATTAATACTTATATGAAAATTTATTACTTCATAGACTTTATACATTTAGTACTTATATGAAAATTTATTACTTCATAGACTTTATACAATTAATACTTATATGAAAATTTATTACTTCATAGACTTTATACAATTAATACTTATATGAAAATTTATTACTTCATAGACTTTATACAATTAATACTTATATGAAAATTTATTACTTCATAGACTTTATATTTTTTATACTTATATGAAAATTTATTACTTCATAGACTTTATATTTTTTATACTTATATAAAAATTTATTACTTCATAGACTTTATATTTTGCTTCATAGACTTTATACATTTAATACTTATATGAAAATTTATTACTTCATAGACTTTATACAATTAATACTTATATGAAAATTTATTACTTCATAGACTTTATACATTTAATACTTATATGAAAATTTATTACTTCATAGACTTTATACAATTAATACTTATATGAAAATTTATTACTTCATAGACTTTATACATTTAGTACTTATATGAAAATTTATTACTTCATAGACTTTATACATTTAATACTTATATGAAAATTTATTGCTTCATAGACCTTATACATTTAATACTTATATGAAAATTTATTACTTCATAGACTTTATACAATTAATACTTATATGAAAATTTATTACTTCATAGAATTTATACATTTAGTACTTATATGAAAATTTATTACTTCATAGACTTTATACTTTAATACTTATATGAAAATTTATTACTTCATAGACTTTATACATTTAATACTTATATGAAAATTTATTACCTCATAGACTTTATACATTTAATACTTATATGAAAATTTATTACTTCATAGACTTTATACTTTAATACTTATATGAAAATTTATTACTTCATAGACTTTATACATTTAATACTTATATGAAAATTTATTACTTCATAGACTTTATACATTTAATAATTATATGAAAATTTATTACTTCATAGACTTTATACATTTAATACTTATATGAAAATTTATTGCTTCATAGACCTTATACATTTAATACTTATATGAAAATTTATTACTTCATAGAATTTATACATTTAGTACTTATATGAAAATTTATTACTTCATAGACTTTATACATTTAAAACTTATATGAAAATTTATTACTTCATAGACTTTATACATTTAATACTTATATGAAAATTTATTACCTCATAGACTTTATACATTTAATACTTATATGAAAATTTATTACTTCATAGACTTTATACTTTAATACTTATATGAAAATTTATTACTTCATAGACTTTATACATTTAATAATTATATGAAAATTTATTACTTCATAGACTTTATACATTTAATACTTATATGAAAATTTATTGCTTCATAGACCTTATACATTTAATACTTATATGAAAATTTATTACTTCATAGACTTTATACAATTAATACTTATATGAAAATTTATTACTTCATAGAATTTATACATTTAGTACTTATATGAAAATTTATTACTTCATAGACTTTATACATTTAATACTTATATGAAAATTTATTACTTCATAGACTTTATACAATTAATACTTATATGAAAATTTATTACTTCATAGAATTTATACATTTAGTACTTATATGAAAATTTATTACTTCATAGACTTTATACAATTAATACTTATATGAAAATTTATTACTTCATAGACTTTATACAATTAATACTTATATGAAAATTTATTACTTCATAGACTTTATACATTTAATACTTATATGAAAATTTATTACCTCATAGACTTTATACATTTAATACTTATATGAAAATTTATTACTTCATAGACTTTATACTTTAATACTTATATGAAAATTTATTACTTCATAGACTTTATACATTTAATAATTATATGAAAATTTATTACTTCATAGACTTTATACAATTAATACTTATATGAAAATTTATTACTTCATAGATTTTATACTTTAATACTTATATGAAAATTTATTACTTCATAGACTTTATACATTTAATACTTATATGAAAATTTATTACTTCATAGACCTTATACATTTAATACTTATATAAAAATTAATTACTTCATAGACTTTATATTTTGCTTCATAGACTTTATACATTTAATACTTATATGAAAATTTATTACCTCATAGACTTTATACATTTAATACTTATATGAAAATTTATTACTTCATAGACTTTATACTTTAATACTTATATGAAAATTTATTACTTCATAGACTTTATACATTTAATACTTATATGAAAATTTATTACCTCATAGACTTTATACATTTAATACTTATATGAAAATTTATTACTTCATAGACTTTATACTTTAATACTTATATGAAAATTTATTACTTCATAGACTTTATACATTTAATACTTATATGAAAATTTATTACTTCATAGACTTTATACAATTAATACTTATATGAAAATTTATTACTTCATAGACTTTATACAATTAATACTTATATGAAAATTTATTACTTCATAGACTTTATACATTTAGTACTTATATGAAAATTTATTACTTCATAGACTTTATACAATTAATACTTATATGAAAATTTATTACTTCATAGACTTTATACAATTAATACTTATATGAAAATTTATTTCTTCATAGACTTTATACAATTAATACTTATATGAAAATTTATTACTTCATAGACTTTATACATTTAATACTTATATGAAAATTTATTACTTCATAGACTTTATACAATTAATACTTATATGAAAATTTATTACTTCATAGGCTTTATACAATTAATACTTATACGAAAATTTATTACTTCATAGACTTTATAAATTTACTACTTATATGAAAATTTATTACTTCATAGACTTTATACATTTAATACTTATATGAAAATTTATTACTTCATAGACTTTATACAATTAATACTTATATGAAAATTTATTACTTCATAGACTTTATACATTTAGTACTTATATGAAAATTTATTACTTCATAGACTTTATACAATTAATACTTATATGAAAATTTATTACTTCATAGACTTTATACAATTAATACTTATATGAAAATTTATTACTTCATAGACTTTATACAATTAATACTTATATGAAAATTTATTACTTCATAGACTTTATACAATTAATACTTATATGAAAATTTATTACTTCATAGACTTTATACATTTAATACTTATATGAAAATTTATTACTTCATAGACTTTATATTTTTTATACTTATATAAAAATTTATTACTTCATAGACTTTATATTTTGCTTCATAGACTTTATACATTTAATACTTATATGAAAATTTATTACCTCATAGACTTTATACATTTAATACTTATATGAAAATTTATTACTTCATAGACTTTATACTTTAATACTTATATGAAAATTTATTACTTCATAGACTTTATACATTTAATACTTATATGAAAATTTATTACTTCATAGACTTTATACAATTAATACTTATATGAAAATTTATTACTTCATAGGCTTTATACAATTAATACTTATATGAAAATTTATTACTTCATAGACTTTATAAATTTACTACTTATATGAAAATTTATTACTTCATAGACTTTATACAATTAATACTTATATGAAAATTTATTACTTCATAGACTTTATACATTTAATACTTATATGAATATTTATTACTTCATAGACTTTATACAATTAATACTTATATGAAAATTTATTACTTCATAGACTTTATACAATTAATACTTATATGAAAATTTATTACTTCATAGACTTTATACAATTAATACTTATATGAAAATTTATTACTTCATAGACTTTATACAATTAATACTTATATGAAAATTTATTACTTCATAGACTTTATACATTTAATACTTATATGAAAATTTATTACTTCATAGACTTTATACAATTAATACTTATATGAAAATTTATTACTTCATAGACTTTATACAATTAATACTTATATGAAAATTTATTACTTCATAGACTTTATACATTTACTACTTATATGAAAATTTATTACTTCATAGGCTTTATACAATTAATACTTATATGAAAATTTATTACTTCATAGACTTTATACAATTAATACTTCTATGAAAATTTATTACTTCATAGGCTTTATACAATTAATACTTATATGAAAATTTATTACTTCATAGACTTTATACAATTAATACTTATATGAAAATTTATTACTTCATAGGCTTTATACAATTAATACTTATATGAAAATTTATTACTTCATAGACTTTATACATTTACTACTTATATGAAAATTTATTACTTCATACACTTTATACAATTAATACTTATATGAAAATTTATTACTTCATAGACTTTATAAAATTAATACTTATATGAAAATTTATTACTTCATAGACTTTATACATTTAATACTTATATGAAAATTTATTACTTCATAGACTTTATACATTTAATAATTATATGAAAATTTATTACTTCATAGACTTTATACAATTAATACTTATATGAAAATTTATTACTTCATAGACTTTATACATTTAGTACTTATATGAAAATTTATTACTTCATAGACTTTATACAATTAATACTTATATGAAAATTTATTACTTCATAGACTTTATACAATTAATACTTATATGAAAATTTATTACTTCATAGACTTTATACAATTAATACTTATATGAAAATTTATTACTTCATAGACTTTATATTTTTTATACTTATATGAAAATTTATTACTTCATAGACTTTATATTTTTTATACTTATATAAAAATTTATTACTTCATAGACTTTATATTTTGCTTCATAGACTTTATACATTTAATACTTATATGAAAATTTATTACCTCATAGACTTTATACATTTAATACTTATATGAAAATTTATTACTTCATAGACTTTATACTTTAATACTTATATGAAAATTTATTACCTCATAGACTTTATACATTTAATACTTATATGAAAATTTATTACTTCATAGACTTTATACTTTAATACTTATATGAAAATTTATTACTTCATAGACTTAATACAATTAATACTTATATGAAAATTTATTACTTCATAGGCTTTATACAATTAATACTTATATGAAAATTTATTACTTCATAGACTTTATAAATTTACTACTTATATGAAAATTTATTACTTCATAGACTTTATACAATTAATACTTATATGAAAATTTATTACTTCATAGACTTTATACTTTAATACTTATATGAAAATTTATTACTTCATAGACTTTATACATTTAATACTTATATGAAAATTTATTACCTCATAGACTTTATACATTTAATACTTATATGAAAATTTATTACTTCATAGACTTTATACTTTAATACTTATATGAAAATTTATTACTTCATAGACTTTATACATTTAAAACTTATATGAAAATTTATTACTTCATAGACTTTATACATTTAATACTTATATGAAAATTTATTACCTCATAGACTTTATACATTTAATACTTATATGAAAATTTATTACTTCATAGACTTTATACTTTAATACTTATATGAAAATTTATTACTTCATAGACTTTATACATTTAATAATTATATGAAAATTTATTACTTCATAGACTTTATACATTTAATACTTATATGAAAATTTATTGCTTCATAGACCTTATACATTTAATACTTA
The DNA here is from genome assembly GCF_042242935.1 of Bactrocera oleae. Lineage (NCBI taxonomy): Eukaryota > Metazoa > Arthropoda > Insecta > Diptera > Tephritidae > Bactrocera > Bactrocera oleae. The sequence continues at coordinate 2,406,946 of NW_027212752.1, read as the reverse complement.
TATGAAAATTTATTACTTCATAGACTTTATACAATTAATACTTATATGAAAATTTATTACTTCATAGAATTTATACATTTAGTACTTATATGAAAATTTATTACTTCATAGACTTTATACAATTAATACTTATATGAAAATTTATTACTTCATAGACTTTATACAATTAATACTTATATGAAAATTTATTACTTCATAGACTTTATACATTTAATACTTATATGAAAATTTATTACTTCATAGACTTTATACAATTAATACTTATATGAAAATTTATTACTTCATAGACTTTATACATTTAGTACTTATATGAAAATTTATTACTTCATAGACTTTATACAATTAATACTTATATGAAAATTTATTACTTCATAGACTTTATACAATTAATACTTATATGAAAATTTATTACTTCATAGACTTTATACAATTAATACTTATATGAAAATTTATTACTTCATAGACTTTATACAATTAATACTTATATGAAAATTTATTACTTCATAGACTTTATACATTTAATACTTATATGAAAATTTATTACTTCATAGACTTTATATTTTTTATACTTATATAAAAATTTATTACTTCATAGACTTTATATTTTGCTTCATAGACTTTATACATTTAATACTTATATGAAAATTTATTACCTCATAGACTTTATACATTTAATACTTATATGAAAATTTATTACTTCATAGACTTTATACTTTAATACTTATATGAAAATTTATTACTTCATAGACTTAATACAATTAATACTTATATGAAAATTTATTACTTCATAGGCTTTATACAATTAATACTTATATGAAAATTTATTACTTCATAGACTTTATAAATTTACTACTTATATGAAAATTTATTACTTCATAGACTTTATACAATTAATACTTATATGAAAATTTATTACTTCATAGACTTTATACTTTAATACTTATATGAAAATTTATTACTTCATAGACTTTATACAATTAATACTTATATGAAAATTTATTACTTCATAGACTTTATACAATTAATACTTATATGAAAATTTATTACTTCATAGACTTTATACATTTAATACTTATATGAAAATTTATTACTTCATAGACTTTATACAATTAATACTTATATGAAAATTTATTACTTCATAGACTTTATACAATTAATACTTATATGAAAATTTATTACTTCATAGACTTTATACATTTACTACTTATATGAAAATTTATTACTTCATAGGCTTTATACAATTAATACTTATATGAAAATTTATTACTTCATAGACTTTATACAATTAATACTTCTATGAAAATTTATTACTTCATAGGCTTTATACAATTAATACTTATATGAAAATTTATTACTTCATAGACTTTATACAATTAATACTTATATGAAAATTTATTACTTCATAGGCTTTATACAATTAATACTTATATGAAAATTTATTACTTCATAGACTTTATACATTTACTACTTATATGAAAATTTATTACTTCATACACTTTATACAATTAATACTTATATGAAAATTTATTACTTCATAGACTTTATAAAATTAATACTTATATGAAAATTTATTACTTCATAGACTTTATACATTTAATACTTATATGAAAATTTATTACTTCATAGACTTTATACATTTAATAATTATATGAAAATTTATTACTTCATAGACTTTATACAATTAATACTTATATGAAAATTTATTACTTCATAGACTTTATACATTTAGTACTTATATGAAAATTTATTACTTCATAGACTTTATACAATTAATACTTATATGAAAATTTATTACTTCATAGACTTTATACAATTAATACTTATATGAAAATTTATTACTTCATAGACTTTATACAATTAATACTTATATGAAAATTTATTACTTCATAGACTTTATATTTTTTATACTTATATGAAAATTTATTACTTCATAGACTTTATATTTTTTATACTTATATAAAAATTTTTTACTTCATAGACTTTATATTTTGCTTCATAGACTTTATACATTTAATACTTATATGAAAATTTATTACTTCATAGACTTTATACAATTAATACTTATATGAAAATTTATTACTTCATAGACTTTATACATTTAATACTTATATGAAAATTTATTACTTCATAGACTTTATATTTTTTATACTTATATAAAAATTTATTACTTCATAGACTTTATATTTTGCTTCATAGACTTTATACATTTAATACTTATATGAAAATTTATTACCTCATAGACTTTATACATTTAATACTTATATGAAAATTTATTACTTCATAGACTTTATACTTTAATACTTATATGAAAATTTATTACTTCATAGACTTAATACAATTAATACTTATATGAAAATTTATTACTTCATAGGCTTTATACAATTAATACTTATATGAAAATTTATTACTTCATAGACTTTATAAATTTACTACTTATATGAAAATTTATTACTTCATAGACTTTATACAATTAATACTTATATGAAAATTTATTACTTCATAGACTTTATACTTTAATACTTATATGAAAATTTATTACTTCATAGACTTTATACATTTAATACTTATATGAAAATTTATTACCTCATAGACTTTATACATTTAATACTTATATGAAAATTTATTACTTCATAGACTTTATACTTTAATACTTATATGAAAATTTATTACTTCATAGACTTTATACATTTAATACTTATATGAAAATTTATTACTTCATAGACTTTATACATTTAATACTTATATGAAAATTTATTACCTCATAGACTTTATACATTTAATACTTATATGAAAATTTATTACTTCATAGACTTTATACTTTAATACTTATATGAAAATTTATTACTTCATAGACTTTATACATTTAATAATTATATGAAAATTTATTACTTCATAGACTTTATACAATTAATACTTATATGAAAATTTATTACTTCATAGATTTTATACTTTAATACTTATATGAAAATTTATTACTTCATAGACTTTATACATTTAATACTTATATGAAAATTTATTACTTCATAGACCTTATACATTTAATACTTATATAAAAATTTATTACTTCATAGACTTTATATTTTGCTTCATAGACTTTATACATTTAATACTTATATGAAAATTTATTACCTCATAGACTTTATACATTTAATACTTATATGAAAATTTATTACTTCATAGACTTTATACTTTAATACTTATATGAAAATTTATTACTTCATAGACTTTATACATTTAATACTTATATGAAAATTTATTACCTCATAGACTTTATACATTTAATACTTATATGAAAATTTATTACTTCATAGACTTTATACTTTAATACTTATATGAAAATTTATTACTTCATAGACTTTATACATTTAATACTTATATGAAAATTTATTACTTCATAGACTTTATACAATTAATACTTATATGAAAATTTATTACTTCATAGACTTTATACAATTAATACTTATATGAAAATTTATTACTTCATAGACTTTATACATTTAGTACTTATATGAAAATTTATTACTTCATAGACTTTATACAATTAATACTTATATGAAAATTTATTACTTCATAGACTTTATACAATTAATACTTATATGAAAATTTATTTCTTCATAGACTTTATACAATTAATACTTATATGAAAATTTATTACTTCATAGACTTTATACATTTAATACTTATATGAAAATTTATTACTTCATAGACTTTATACAATTAATACTTATATAAAAATTTATTACTTCATAGGCTTTATACAATTAATACTTATACGAAAATTTATTACTTCATAGACTTTATAAATTTACTACTTATATGAAAATTTATTACTTCATAGACTTTATACATTTAATACTTATATGAAAATATATTACTTCATAGACTTTATACAATTAATACTTATATGAAAATTTATTACTTCATAGACTTTATACATTTAGTACTTATATGAAAATTTATTACTTCATAGACTTTATACAATTAATACTTATATGAAAATTTATTACTTCATAGACTTTATACAATTAATACTTATATGAAAATTTATTACTTCATAGACTTTATACAATTAATACTTATATGAAAATTTATTACTTCATAGACTTTATACAATTAATACTTATATGAAAATTTATTACTTCATAGACTTTATACATTTAATACTTATATGAAAATTTATTTCTTCATAGACTTTATACAATTAATACTTATATGAAAATTTATTACTTCATAGACTTTATACAATTAATACTTATATGAAAATTTATTTCTTCATAGACTTTATACAATTAATACTTATATGAAAATTTATTACTTCATAGACTTTATACATTTAATACTTATATGAAAATTTATTACTTCATAGACTTTATACAATTAATACTTATATGAAAATTTATTACTTCATAGACTTTATACAATTAATACTTATATGAAAATTTATTACTTCATAGACTTTATACATTTAATACTTATATGAAAATTTATTTCTTCATAGACTTTATACAATTAATACTTATATGAAAATTTATTACTTCATAGACTTTATACATTTAATACTTATATGAAAATTTATTACTTCATAGACTTTATACAATTAATACTTATATAAAAATTTATTACTTCATAGGCTTTATACAATTAATACTTATACGAAAATTTATTACTTCATAGACTTTATACAATTAATACTTATATAAAAATTTATTACTTCATAGGCTTTATACAATTAATACTTATACGAAAATTTATTACTTCATAGACTTTATAAATTTACTACTTATATGAAAATTTATTACTTCATAGACTTTATACATTTAATACTTATATGAAAATTTATTACTTCATAGACTTTATACAATTAATACTTATATGAAAATTTATTACTTCATAGACTTTATACAATTAATACTTATATGAAAATTTATTACTTCATAGACTTTATACAATTAATACTTATATGAAAATTTATTACTTCATAGACTTTATACAATTAATACTTATATGAAAATTTATTACTTCATAGACTTTATACATTTAATACTTATATGAAAATTTATTTCTTCATAGACTTTATACAATTAATACTTATATGAAAATTTATTACTTCATAGACTTTATACATTTAATACTTATATGAAAATTTATTACTTCATAGACTTTATACAATTAATACTTATATAAAAATTTATTACTTCATAGGCTTTATACAATTGATACTTATACGAAAATTTATTACTTCATAGACTTTATACAATTAATACTTATATAAAAATTTATTACTTCATAGGCTTTATACAATTAATACTTATACGAAAATTTATTACTTCATAGACTTTATAAATTTACTACTTATATGAAAATTTATTACTTCATAGACTTTATACATTTAATACTTATATGAAAATTTATTACTTCATAGACTTTATACAATTAATACTTATATGAAAATTTATTACTTCATAGACTTTATACATTTAGTACTTATATGAAAATTTATTACTTCATAGACTTTATACAATTAATACTTATATGAAAATTTATTACTTCATAGACTTTATACAATTAATACTTATATGAAAATTTATTACTTCATAGACTTTATACATTTAGTACTTATATGAAAATTTATTACTTCATAGACTTTATACAATTAATACTTATATGAAAATTTATTACTTCATAGACTTTATACAATTAATACTTATATGAAAATTTATTTCTTCATAGACTTTATACAATTAATACTTATATGAAAATTTATTACTTCATAGACTTTATACATTTAATACTTATATGAAAATTTATTACTTCATAGACTTTATACAATTAATACTTATATGAAAATTTATTACTTCATAGGCTTTATACAATTAATACTTATACGAAAATTTATTACTTCATAGACTTTATAAATTTACTACTTATATGAAAATTTATTACTTCATAGACTTTATACATTTAATACTTATATGAAAATTTATTACTTCATAGACTTTATACAATTAATACTTATATGAAAATTTATTACTTCATAGACTTTATACATTTAGTACTTATATGAAAATTTATTACTTCATAGACTTTATACAATTAATACTTATATGAAAATTTATTACTTCATAGACTTTATACAATTAATACTTATATGAAAATTTATTACTTCATAGACTTTATACAATTAATACTTATATGAAAATTTATTACTTCATAGACTTTATACAATTAATACTTATATGAAAATTTATTACTTCATAGACTTTATACATTTAATACTTATATGAAAATTTATTACTTCATAGACTTTATATTTTTTATACTTATATAAAAATTTATTACTTCATAGACTTTATATTTTGCTTCATAGACTTTATACATTTAATACTTATATGAAAATTTATTACCTCATAGACTTTATACATTTAATACTTATATGAAAATTTATTACTTCATAGACTTTATACTTTAATACTTATATGAAAATTTATTACTTCATAGACTTTATACATTTAATACTTATATGAAAATTTATTACTTCATAGACTTTATACAATTAATACTTATATGAAAATTTATTACTTCATAGGCTTTATACAATTAATACTTATATGAAAATTTATTACTTCATAGACTTTATAAATTTACTACTTATATGAAAATTTATTACTTCATAGACTTTATACAATTAATACTTATATGAAAATTTATTACTTCATAGACTTTATACATTTAATACTTATATGAATATTTATTACTTCATAGACTTTATACAATTAATACTTATATGAAAATTTATTACTTCATAGACTTTATACAATTAATACTTATATGAAAATTTATTACTTCATAGACTTTATACAATTAATACTTATATGAAAATTTATTACTTCATAGACTTTATACAATTAATACTTATATGAAAATTTATTACTTCATAGACTTTATACATTTAATACTTATATGAAAATTTATTACTTCATAGACTTTATACAATTAATACTTATATGAAAATTTATTACTTCATAGACTTTATACAATTAATACTTATATGAAAATTTATTACTTCATAGACTTTATACATTTACTACTTATATGAAAATTTATTACTTCATAGGCTTTATACAATTAATACTTATATGAAAATTTATTACTTCATAGACTTTATACAATTAATACTTCTATGAAAATTTATTACTTCATAGGCTTTATACAATTAATACTTATATGAAAATTTATTACTTCATAGACTTTATACAATTAATACTTATATGAAAATTTATTACTTCATAGGCTTTATACAATTAATACTTATATGAAAATTTATTACTTCATAGACTTTATACATTTACTACTTATATGAAAATTTATTACTTCATACACTTTATATAATTAATACTTATATGAAAATTTATTACTTCATAGACTTTATAAAATTAATACTTATATGAAAATTTATTACTTCATAGACTTTATACATTTAATACTTATATGAAAATTTATTACTTCATAGACTTTATACATTTAATAATTATATGAAAATTTATTACTTCATAGACTTTATACAATTAATACTTATATGAAAATTTATTACTTCATAGACTTTATACATTTAGTACTTATATGAAAATTTATTACTTCATAGACTTTATACAATTAATACTTATATGAAAATTTATTACTTCATAGACTTTATACAATTAATACTTATATGAAAATTTATTACTTCATAGACTTTATACAATTAATACTTATATGAAAATTTATTACTTCATAGACTTTATATTTTTTATACTTATATGAAAATTTATTACTTCATAGACTTTATATTTTTTATACTTATATAAAAATTTTTTACTTCATAGACTTTATATTTTGCTTCATAGACTTTATACATTTAATACTTATATGAAAATTTATTACTTCATAGACTTTATACAATTAATACTTATATGAAAATTTATTACTTCATAGACTTTATACATTTAATACTTATATGAAAATTTATTACTTCATAGACTTTATATTTTTTATACTTATATAAAAATTTATTACTTCATAGACTTTATATTTTGCTTCATAGACTTTATACATTTAATACTTATATGAAAATTTATTACCTCATAGACTTTATACATTTAATACTTATATGAAAATTTATTACTTCATAGACTTTATACTTTAATACTTATATGAAAATTTATTACTTCATAGACTTAATACAATTAATACTTATATGAAAATTTATTACTTCATAGGCTTTATACAATTAATACTTATATGAAAATTTATTACTTCATAGACTTTATAAATTTACTACTTATATGAAAATTTATTACTTCATAGACTTTATACAATTAATACTTATATGAAAATTTATTACTTCATAGACTTTATACTTTAATACTTATATGAAAATTTATTACTTCATAGACTTTATACATTTAATACTTATATGAAAATTTATTACTTCATAGACTTTATACAATTAATACTTATATGAAAATTTATTACTTCATAGATTTTATACTTTAATACTTATATGAAAATTTATTACTTCATAGACTTTATACATTTAATACTTATATGAAAATTTATTACTTCATAGACTTTATACATTTAATACTTATATGAAAATTTATTACTTCATAGACTTTATACAATTAATACTTATATGAAAATTTATTTCTTCATAGACTTTATACAATTAATACTTATATGAAAATTTATTACTTCATAGACTTTATACATTTAATACTTATATGAAAATTTATTACTTCATAGACTTTATACAATTAATACTTATATGAAAATTTATTTCTTCATAGACTTTATACAATTAATACTTATATGAAAATTTATTACTTCATAGACTTTATACAATTAATACTTATATGAAAATTTATTACTTCATAGACTTTATACATTTAGTACTTATATGAAAATTTATTACTTCATAGACTTTATACAATTAATACTTATATGAAAATTTATTACTTCATAGACTTTATACAATTAATACTTATATGAAAATTTATTACTTCATAGACTTTATACAATTAATACTTATATGAAAATTTATTACTTCATAGACTTTATACAATTAATACTTATATGAAAATTTATTACTTCATAGACTTTATACATTTAATACTTATATGAAAATTTATTACTTCATAGACTTTATATTTTTTATACTTATATAAAAATTTATTACTTCATAGACTTTATATTTTGCTTCATAGACTTTATACATTTAATACTTATATGAAAATTTATTACCTCATAGACTTTATACATTTAATACTTATATGAAAATTTATTACTTCATAGACTTTATACATTTAGTACTTATATGAAAATTTATTACTTCATAGACTTTATACAATTAATACTTATATGAAAATTTATTACTTCATAGACTTTATACAATTAATACTTATATGAAAATTTATTACTTCATAGACTTTATACAATTAATACTTATATGAAAATTTATTACTTCATAGACTTTATACAATTAATACTTATATGAAAATTTATTACTTCATAGACTTTATACATTTAATACTTATATGAAAATTTATTACTTCATAGACTTTATATTTTTTATACTTATATAAAAATTTATTACTTCATAGACTTTATATTTTGCTTCATAGACTTTATACATTTAATACTTATATGAAAATTTATTACCTCATAGACTTTATACATTTAATACTTATATGAAAATTTATTTCTTCATAGACTTTATACAATTAATACTTATATGAAAATTTATTACTTCATAGACTTTATACATTTAATACTTATATGAAAATTTATTACTTCATAGACTTTATACATTTAATAATTATATGAAAATTTATTACTTCATAGACTTTATACATTTAATACTTATATGAAAATTTATTACTTCATAGACTTTATACATTTAATACTTATATGAAAATTTATTACTTCATAGACTTTATACAATTAATACTTATATGAAAATTTATTTCTTCATAGACTTTATACAATTAATACTTATATGAAAATTTATTACTTCATAGACTTTATACATTTAATAATTATATGAAAATTTATTACTTCATAGACTTTATACAATTAATACTTATATGAAAATTTATTACTTCATAGACTTTATACTTTAATACTTATATGAAAATTTATTACTTCATAGGCTTTATACAATTAATACTTATATGAAAATTTATTACTTCATAGACTTTATAAATTTACTACTTATATGAAAATTTATTACTTCATAGACTTTATACAATTAATACTTATATGAAAATTTATTTCTTCATAGACTTTATACAATTAATACTTATATGAAAATTTATTACTTCATAGACTTTATACATTTAATACTTATATGAAAATTTATTACTTCATAGACTTTATACAATTAATACTTATATGAAAATTTATTACTTCATAGGCTTTATACAATTAATACTTATACGAAAATTTATTACTTCATAGACTTTATAAATTTACTACTTATATGAAAATTTATTACTTCATAGACTTTATACATTTAATACTTATATGAAAATTTATTACTTCATAGACTTTATACAATTAATACTTATATGAAAATTTATTACTTCATAGACTTTATACATTTAGTACTTATATGAAAATTTATTACTTCATAGACTTTATACAATTAATACTTATATGAAAATTTATTACTTCATAGACTTTATACAATTAATACTTATATGAAAATTTATTACTTCATAGACTTTATACAATTAATACTTATATGAAAATTTATTACTTCATAGACTTTATACAATTAATACTTATATGAAAATTTATTACTTCATAGACTTTATACATTTAATACTTATATGAAAATTTATTACTTCATAGACTTTATATTTTTTATACTTATATAAAAATTTATTACTTCATAGACTTTATATTTTGCTTCATAGACTTTATACATTTAATACTTATATGAAAATTTATTACCTCATAGACTTTATACATTTAATACTTATATGAAAATTTATTACTTCATAGACTTTATACTTTAATACTTATATGAAAATTTATTACTTCATAGACTTTATACATTTAATACTTATATGAAAATTTATTACTTCATAGACTTTATACAATTAATACTTATATGAAAATTTATTACTTCATAGGCTTTATACAATTAATACTTATATGAAAATTTATTACTTCATAGACTTTATAAATTTACTACTTATATGAAAATTTATTACTTCATAGACTTTATACAATTAATACTTATATGAAAATTTATTACTTCATAGACTTTATACATTTAATACTTATATGAATATTTATTACTTCATAGACTTTATACAATTAATACTTATATGAAAATTTATTACTTCATAGACTTTATACAATTAATACTTATATGAAAATTTATTACTTCATAGACTTTATACAATTAATACTTATATGAAAATTTATTACTTCATAGACTTTATACAATTAATACTTATATGAAAATTTATTACTTCATAGACTTTATACATTTAATACTTATATGAAAATTTATTACTTCATAGACTTTATACAATTAATACTTATATGAAAATTTATTACTTCATAGACTTTATACAATTAATACTTATATAAAAATTTATTACTTCATAGACTTTATACATTTACTACTTATATGAAAATTTATTACTTCATAGGCTTTATACAATTAATACTTATATGAAAATTTATTACTTCATAGACTTTATACAATTAATACTTCTATGAAAATTTATTACTTCATAGGCTTTATACAATTAATACTTATATGAAAATTTATTACTTCATAGACTTTATACAATTAATACTTATATGAAAATTTATTACTTCATAGGCTTTATACAATTAATACTTATATGAAAATTTATTACTTCATAGACTTTATACATTTACTACTTATATGAAAATTTATTACTTCATACACTTTATACAATTAATACTTATATGAAAATTTATTACTTCATAGACTTTATAAAATTAATACTTATATGAAAATTTATTACTTCATAGACTTTATACATTTAATACTTATATGAAAATTTATTACTTCATAGACTTTATACATTTAATAATTATATGAAAATTTATTACTTCATAGACTTTATACGATTAATACTTATATGAAAATTTATTACTTCATAGACTTTATACATTTAGTACTTATATGAAAATTTATTACTTCATAGACTTTATACAATTAATACTTATATGAAAATTTATTACTTCATAGACTTTATACAATTAATACTTATATGAAAATTTATTACTTCATAGACTTTATATTTTTTATACTTATATGAAAATTTATTACTTCATAGACTTTATATTTTTTATACTTATATAAAAATTTTTTACTTCATAGACTTTATATTTTGCTTCATAGACTTTATACATTTAATACTTATATGAAAATTTATTACTTCATAGACTTTATACAATTAATACTTATATGAAAATTTATTACTTCATAGACTTTATACATTTAATACTTATATGAAAATTTATTACTTCATAGACTTTATATTTTTTATACTTATATAAAAATTTATTACTTCATAGACTTTATATTTTGCTTCATAGACTTTATACATTTAATACTTATATGAAAATTTATTACCTCATAGACTTTATACATTTAATACTTATATGAAAATTTATTACTTCATAGACTTTATACTTTAATACTTATATGAAAATTTATTACTTCATAGACTTAATACAATTAATACTTATATGAAAATTTATTACTTCATAGGCTTTATACAATTAATACTTATATGAAAATTTATTACTTCATAGACTTTATAAATTTACTACTTATATGAAAATTTATTACTTCATAGACTTTATACAATTAATACTTATATGAAAATTTATTACTTCATAGACTTTATACTTTAATACTTATATGAAAATTTATTACTTCATAGACTTTATACATTTAATACTTATATGAAAATTTATTACCTCATAGACTTTATACATTTAATACTTATATGAAAATTTATTACTTCATAGACTTTATACTTTAATACTTATATGAAAATTTATTACTTCATAGACTTTATACATTTAATACTTATATGAAAATTTATTACTTCATAGACTTTATACATTTAATACTTATATGAAAATTTATTACCTCATAGACTTTATACATTTAATACTTATATGAAAATTTATTACTTCATAGACTTTATACTTTAATACTTATATGAAAATTTATTACTTCATAGACTTTATACATTTAATAATTATATGAAAATTTATTACTTCATAGACTTTATACAATTAATACTTATATGAAAATTTATTACTTCATAGATTTTATACTTTAATACTTATATGAAAATTTATTACTTCATAGACTTTATACATTTAATACTTATATGAAAATTTATTACTTCATAGACCTTATACATTTAATACTTATATAAAAATTTATTACTTCATAGACTTTATATTTTGCTTCATAGACTTTATACATTTAATACTTATATGAAAATTTATTACCTCATAGACTTTATACATTTAATACTTATATGAAAATTTATTACTTCATAGACTTTATACTTTAATACTTATATGAAAATTTATTACTTCATAGACTTTATACATTTAATACTTATATGAAAATTTATTACCTCATAGACTTTATACATTTAATACTTATATGAAAATTTATTACTTCATAGACTTTATACTTTAATACTTATATGAAAATTTATTACTTCATAGACTTTATACATTTAATACTTATATGAAAATTTATTACTTCATAGACTTTATACAATTAATACTTATATGAAAATTTATTACTTCATAGACTTTATACAATTAATACTTATATGAAAATTTATTACTTCATAGACTTTATACATTTAGTACTTATATGAAAATTTATTACTTCATAGACTTTATACAATTAATACTTATATGAAAATTTATTACTTCATAGACTTTATACAATTAATACTTATATGAAAATTTATTTCTTCATAGACTTTATACAATTAATACTTATATGAAAATTTATTACTTCATAGACTTTATACATTTAATACTTATATGAAAATTTATTACTTCATAGACTTTATACAATTAATACTTATATAAAAATTTATTACTTCATAGGCTTTATACAATTAATACTTATACGAAAATTTATTACTTCATAGACTTTATAAATTTACTACTTATATGAAAATTTATTACTTCATAGACTTTATACATTTAATACTTATATGAAAATTTATTACTTCATAGACTTTATACAATTAATACTTATATGAAAATTTATTACTTCATAGACTTTATACATTTAGTACTTATATGAAAATTTATTACTTCATAGACTTTATACAATTAATACTTATATGAAAATTTATTACTTCATAGACTTTATACAATTAATACTTATATGAAAATTTATTACTTCATAGACTTTATACAATTAATACTTATATGAAAATTTATTACTTCATAGACTTTATACAATTAATACTTATATGAAAATTTATTACTTCATAGACTTTATACATTTAATACTTATATGAAAATTTATTACTTCATAGACTTTATATTTTTTATACTTATATAAAAATTTATTACTTCATAGACTTTATATTTTGCTTCATAGACTTTATACATTTAATACTTATATGAAAATTTATTACCTCATAGACTTTATACATTTAATACTTATATGAAAATTTATTACTTCATAGACTTTATACTTTAATACTTATATGAAAATTTATTACTTCATAGACTTTATACATTTAATACTTATATGAAAATTTATTACTTCATAGACTTTATACAATTAATACTTATATGAAAATTTATTACTTCATAGGCTTTATACAATTAATACTTATATGAAAATTTATTACTTCATAGACTTTATAAATTTACTACTTATATGAAAATTTATTACTTCATAGACTTTATACAATTAATACTTATATGAAAATTTATTACTTCATAGACTTTATACATTTAATACTTATATGAATATTTATTACTTCATAGACTTTATACAATTAATACTTATATGAAAATTTATTACTTCATAGACTTTATACAATTAATACTTATATGAAAATTTATTACTTCATAGACTTTATACAATTAATACTTATATGAAAATTTATTACTTCATAGACTTTATACAATTAATACTTATATGAAAATTTATTACTTCATAGACTTTATACATTTAATACTTATATGAAAATTTATTACTTCATAGACTTTATACAATTAATACTTATATGAAAATTTATTACTTCATAGACTTTATACAATTAATACTTATATGAAAATTTATTACTTCATAGACTTTATACATTTACTACTTATATGAAAATTTATTACTTCATAGGCTTTATACAATTAATACTTATATGAAAATTTATTACTTCATAGACTTTATACAATTAATACTTCTATGAAAATTTATTACTTCATAGGCTTTATACAATTAATACTTATATGAAAATTTATTACTTCATAGACTTTATACAATTAATACTTATATGAAAATTTATTACTTCATAGGCTTTATACAATTAATACTTATATGAAAATTTATTACTTCATAGACTTTATACATTTACTACTTATATGAAAATTTATTACTTCATACACTTTATACAATTAATACTTATATGAAAATTTATTACTTCATAGACTTTATAAAATTAATACTTATATGAAAATTTATTACTTCATAGACTTTATACATTTAATACTTATATGAAAATTTATTACTTCATAGACTTTATACATTTAATAATTATATGAAAATTTATTACTTCATAGACTTTATACAATTAATACTTATATGAAAATTTATTACTTCATAGACTTTATACATTTAGTACTTATATGAAAATTTATTACTTCATAGACTTTATACAATTAATACTTATATGAAAATTTATTACTTCATAGACTTTATACAATTAATACTTATATGAAAATTTATTACTTCATAGACTTTATACAATTAATACTTATATGAAAATTTATTACTTCATAGACTTTATATTTTTTATACTTATATGAAAATTTATTACTTCATAGACTTTATATTTTTTATACTTATATAAAAATTTTTTACTTCATAGACTTTATATTTTGCTTCATAGACTTTATACATTTAATACTTATATGAAAATTTATTACTTCATAGACTTTATACAATTAATACTTATATGAAAATTTATTACTTCATAGACTTTATACATTTAATACTTATATGAAAATTTATTACTTCATAGACTTTATATTTTTTATACTTATATAAAAATTTATTACTTCATAGACTTTATATTTTGCTTCGTAGACTTTATACATTTAATACTTATATGAAAATTTATTACTTCATAGACTTTATACATTTAATACTTATATGAAAATTTATTACTTCATAGACTTTATACATTTAATACTTATATGAAAATTTATTACTTCATAGACTTTATACAATTAATACTTATATGAAAATTTATTACTTCATACACTTTATACATTTACTACTTATATGAAAATTTATTACTTCATAGACTTTATACAATTAATACTTATATGAAAATTTATTACTTCATAGACTTTATACATTTACTACTTATATGAAAATTTATTACTTCATAGACTTTATACAATTAATACTTATATGAAAATTTATTACTTCATAGACTTTATACATTTAATACTTATATGAAAATTTATTACTTCATAGACTTTATACTTTAATACTTATATGAAAATTTATTACTTCATAGACTTTATACATTTAATACTTATATGAAAATTTATTACTTCATAGACCTTATACATTTAATACTTATATGAAAATTTATTACTTCATAGACTTTATACAATTAATACTTATATGAAAATTTATTACTTCATAGACTTTATACATTTAATACTTATATGAAAATTTATTACTTCATAGACTTTATATTTTTTATACTTATATAAAAATTTATTACTTCATAGACTTTATATTTTGCTTCATAGACTTTATACATTTAATACTTATATGAAAATTTATTACTTCATAGACTTTATACATTTAGTACTTATATGAAAATTTATTACTTCATAGACTTTATACAATTAATACTTATATGAAAATTTATTACTTCATAGACTTTATACATTTAGTACTTATATGAAAATTTATTACTTCATAGACTTTATACAATTAATACTTATATGAAAATTTATTACTTCATAGACTTTATACATTTAGTACTTATATGAAAATTTATTACTTCATAGACTTTATACAATTAATACTTATATGAAAATTTATTACTTCATAGACTTTATACATTTACTACTTATATGAAAATTTATTACTTCATAGACTTTATACAATTAATACTTATATGAAAATTTATTACTTCATAGACTTTATACATTTAATACTTATATGAAAATTTATTACTTCATAGACTTTATACTTTAATACTTATATGAAAATTTATTACTTCATAGACTTTATACATTTAATACTTATATGAAAATTTATTACTTCATAGACCTTATACATTTAATACTTATATGAAAATTTATTACTTCATAGACTTTATACAATTAATACTTATATGAAAATTTATTACTTCATAGACTTTATACAATTAATACTTATATGAAAATTTATTACTTCATAGGCTTTATAAAATTAATACTTATATGAAAATTTATTACTTCATAGACTTTATACAATTAATACTTATATGAAAATTTATTACTTCATAGACTTTATACATTTAATACCTATATGAAAATTTATTACTTCATAGACTTTATACATTTAATACTTATATGAAAATTTATTACTTCATAGACTTTATACAATTAATACTTATATGAAAATTTATTACTTCATAGACTTTATACATTTAGTACTTATATGAAAATTTATTACTTCATAGACTTTATACAATTAATACTTATATGAAAATTTATTACTTCATAGATTTTATACATTTAGTACTTATATGAAAATTTATTACTTCATAGACTTTATACAATTAATACTTATATGAAAATTTATTACTTCATAGACTTTATACATTTACTACTTATATGAAATTTTATTACTTAATAGACTTTATACAATTAATACTTATATGAAAATTTATTACTTCATAGACTTTATACATTTAATACTTATATGAAAATTTATTACTTCATAGACTTTATACTTTAATACTTATATGAAAATTTATTACTTCATAGACTTTATACATTTAATACTTATATGAAAATTTATTACTTCATAGACCTTATACATTTAATACTTATATGAAAATTTATTACTTCATAGACTTTATACAATTAATACTTATATGAAAATTTATTACTTCATAGACTTTATACAATTAATACTTATATGAAAATTTATTACTTCATAGGCTTTATACAATTAATACTTATATGAAAATTTATTACTTCATAGACTTTATACAATTAATACTTATATGAAAATTTATTACTTCATAGACTTTATACATTTAATACTTATATGAAAATTTATTACTTCATAGACTTTATACATTTAATACTTATATGAAAATTTATTACTTCATAGACTTTATACAATTAATACTTATATGAAAATTTATTACTTCATAGACTTTATACAATTAATACTTATATGAAAATTTATTACTTCATAGACTTTATACATTTACTACTTATATGAAAATTTATACCTTCATAGACTTTATACATTTAATACTTATATGAAAATTTATTCCTTCATAGACTTTATATTTTGATTCATAGACTTTATACATTTAATACTTATATGAAAATTTATTACTTCATAGACTTTATACAATTATTCATAGACTTATATGAAAATTTATTAGTTCATAGACTTTATACATTTAATACTTATATGAAAATTTATTCCTTCATAGACTTTATATTTTGATTCATAGACTTTATACAATTAATACTTATATGAAAATTTATTACTTCATAGACTTTATACAATTAATACTTATATGAAAATTTATTACTTCATAGACTTTATACAATTAATACTTATATGAAAATTTATTACTTCATAGACTTTATACAATTATTCATAGACTTATATGAAAATTTATTACTTCATAGACTTTATACATTTAATACTTATATGAAAATTTATTCCTTCATAGACTTTATATTTTGATTCATAGACTTTATACAATTAATACTTATATGAAAATTTATTACTTCATAGACTTTATACATTTACTACTTATATGAAAATTTATACCTTCATAGACTTTATACATTTAATACTTATATGAAAATTTATTCCTTCATAGACTTTATATTTTGATTCATAGACTTTATACATTTAATACTTATATGAAAATTTATTACTTCATAGACTTTATACAATTATTCATAGACTTATATGAAAATTTATACCTTCATAGACTTTATACATTTAATACTTATATGAAAATTTATTCCTTCATAGACTTTATATTTTGATTCATAGACTTTATACAATTAATACTTATATGAAAATTTATTACTTCATAGACTTTATACAATTAATACTTATATGAAAATTTATTACTTCATAGGCTTTATACAATTAATACTTATATGAAAATTTATTACTTCATAGACTTTATAAATTTACTACTTATATGAAAATTTATTACTTCATAGACTTTATACAATTAATACTTATATGAAAATTTATTACTTCATAGACTTTATACATTTAATACTTATATGAAAATTTATTACTTCATAGACTTTATACAATTAATACTTATATGAAAATTTATTACTTCATAGACTTTATACAATTAATTCTTATATGAAAATTTATTACTTCATAGACTTTATACAATTAATACTTATATGAAAATTTATTACTTCATAGACTTTATACAATTAATACTTATATGAAAATTTATTACTTCATAGACTTTATACATTTAATACTTATATGAAAATTTATTACTTCATAGACTTTATACAATTAATACTTATATGAAAATTTATTACTTCATAGACTTTATACAATTAATACTTATATGAAAATTTATTACTTCATAGACTTTATACATTTACTACTTATATGAAAATTTATTACTTCATAGACTTTATACAATTAATACTTATATGAAAATTTATTACTTCATAGACTTTATACAATTAATACTTATATGAAAATTTATTACTTCATAGGCTTTATACAATTAATACTTATATGAAAATTTATTACTTCATAGACTTTATACAATTAATACTTATATGAAAATTTATTACTTCATAGGCTTTATACAATTAATACTTATATGAAAATTTATTACTTCATAGACTTTATACATTTACTACTTATATGAAAATTTATTACTTCATAGACTTTATACATTTAGTACTTATATGAAAATTTATTACTTCATAGACTTTATACAATTAATACTTATATGAAAATTTATTACTTCATAGACTTTATACAATTAATACTTACATGAAAATTTATTACTTCATAGACTTTATACTTTTAATACTTATATGAAAATTTATTACTTCATAGACTTTATACATTTAATACTTATATGAAAATTTATTACTTCATAGACTTTATACAATTAATACTTATATGAAAATTTATTACTTCATAGACTTTATATTTTTTATACTTATATAAAAATTTATTACTTCATAGACTTTATATTTTGCTTCATAGACTTTATACATTTAATACTTATATGAAAATTTATTACTTCATAGACTTTATACATTTAATACTTATATGAAAATTTATTACTTCATAGACTTTATACAATTAATACTTATATGAAAATTTATTACTTCATAGACCTTATACATTTAATACTTATATGAAAATTTATTACTTCATAGACTTTATACAATTAATACTTATATGAAAATTTATTACTTCATAGAATTTATACATTTAGTACTTATATGAAAATTTATTACTTCATAGACTTTATACAATTAATACTTATATGAAAATTTATTACTTCATAGACTTTATACTGAAATACTTATATGAAAATTTATTACTTCATAGACTTTATACTTTAATACTTATATGAAAATTTATTACTTCATAGACTTTATACATTTAATACTTATATGAAAATTTATTACTTCATAGACTTTATACAATTAATACTTATATGAAAATTTATTACTTCATAGACTTTATACATTTACTACTTATATGAAAATTTATTACTTCATAGACTTTATACAATTAATACTTATATGAAAATTTATTACTTCATAGACTTTATACAATTAATACTTATATGAAAATTTATTACTTCATAGGCTTTATACAATTAATACTTATATGAAAATTTATTATTTCATAGACTTTATACAATTAATACTTATATGAAAATTTATTACTTCATAGGCTTTATACAATTAATACTTATATGAAAATTTATTACTTCATAGACTTTATACATTTACTACTTATATGAAAATTTATTACTTCATAGACTTTATACATTTAGTACTTATATGAAAATTTATTACTTCATAGACTTTATACAATTAATACTTATATGAAAATTTATTACTTCATAGACTTTATACAATTAATACTTATATGAAAATTTATTACTTCATAGACTTTATACTTTTAATACTTATATGAAAATTTATTACTTCATAGACTTTATACATTTAATACTTATATGAAAATTTATTACTTCATAGACTTTATACAATTAATACTTATATGAAAATTTATTACTTCATAGACTTTATGCAATTAATACTTATATGAAAATTTATTACTTCATAGACTTTATACATTTAATACTTATATGAAAATTTATTACTTCATAGACTTTATATTTTGCTTCATAGACTTTATGCATTTAATACTTATATGAAAATTTATTACTTCATAGACTTTATACATTTAATACTTATATGAAAATTTATTACTTCATAGACTTTATACAATTAATACTTATATGAAAATTTATTACTTCATAGACCTTATACATTTAATACTTATATGAAAATTTATTACTTCATAGACTTTATACAATTAATACTTATATGAAAATTTATTACTTCATAGAATTTATACATTTAGTACTTATATGAAAATTTATTACTTCATAGACTTTATACAATTAATACTTATATGAAAATTTATTACTTCATAGACTTTATACTGAAATACTTATATGAAAATTTATTACTTCATAGACTTTATACTTTAATACTTATATGAAAATTTATTACTTCATAGACTTTATACATTTAATACTTATATGAAAATTTATTACTTCATAGACTTTATACAATTAATACTTATATGAAAATTTATTACTTCATAGGCTTTATATTTTTTATACTTATATAAAAATTTATTACTTCATAGACTTTATATTTTGCTTCATAGACTTTATACATTTAATACTTATATGAAAATTTATTACTTCATAGACTTTATACATTTAGTACTTATATGAAAATTTATTACTTCATAGACTTTATATTTTTTATACTTATATTAAAATTTATTACTTCATAGACTTTATATTTTGCTTCATAGACTTTATACATTTAATACTTATATGAAAATTTATTACTTCATAGACTTTATACATTTAATACTTATATGAAAATTTATTACTTCATAGACTTTATACATTTAATACTTATATGAAAATTTATTACTTCATAGACCTTATACATTTAATACTTATATGAAAATTTATTACTTCATAGACTTTATACAATTAATACTTATATGAAAATTTATTACTTCATAGGCTTTATACAATTAATACTTATATGAAAATTATAATTTATTACTTCATAGACTTTATACAATTAATACTTATATGAAAATTTATTACTTCATAGGCTTTATACAATTAATACTTATATGAAAATTTATTACTTCATAGACTTAATACATTTACTACTTATATGAAAATTTATTACTTCATAGACTTTATACATTTAGTACTTATATGAAAATTTATTACTTCATAGACTTTATACAATTAATACTTATATGAAAATTTATTACTTCATAGACTTTATACAATTAATACTTATATGAAAATTTATTACTTCATAGACTTTATACTTTTAATACTTATATGAAAATTTATTACTTCATAGACTTTATACATTTAATACTTATATGAAAATTTATTACTTCATAGACTTTATACAATTAATACTTATATGAAAATTTATTACTTCATAGACTTTATGCAATTAATACTTATATGAAAATTTATTACTTCATAGACTTTATACATTTAATACTTATATGAAAATTTATTACTTCATAGACTTTATATTTTTTATACTTATATAAAAATTTATTACTTCATAGACTTTATATTTTGCTTCATAGACTTTATACATTTAATACTTATATGAAAATTTATTACTTCACAGACTTTATACATTTAATACTTATATGAAAATTTATTACTTCATAGACTTTATACAATTAATACTTATATGAAAATTTATTACTTCATACACTTTATACATTTACTACTTATATGAAAATTTATTACTTCATAGACTTTATACAATTAATACTTATATGAAAATTTATTACTTCATAGACTTTATACAATTAATACTTATATGAAAATTTATTACTTCATAGAATTTATACATTTAGTACTTATATGAAAATTTATTACTTCATAGACTTTATACAATTAATACTTATATGAAAATTTATTACTTCATAGACTTTATACATTTAATACTTATATGAAAATTTATTACTTCATAGACTTTATATTTTTTATACTTATATAAAAATTTATTACTTCATAGACTTTATATTTTGCTTCATAGACTTTATACATTTAATACTTATATGAAAATTTATTACTTCATAGACTTTATACATTTAATACTTATATGAAAATTTATTACTTCATAGACTTTATACATTTAATACTTATATGAAAATTTATTACTTCATAGACCTTATACATTTAATACTTATATGAAAATTTATTACTTCATAGACTTTATACAATTAATACTTATATGAAAATTTATTACTTCATAGACTTTATACAATTAATACTTATATGAAAATTTATTACTTCATAGAATTTATACATTTAGTACTTATATGAAAATTTATTACTTCATAGACCTTATACATTTAATACTTATATGAAAATTTATTACTTCATAGACTTTATACAATTATTACTTAAATGAAAATTTATTACTTCATAGAATTTATACATTTAGTACTTATATGAAAATTTATTACTTCATAGACTTTATACAATTAATACTTATATGAAAATTTATTACTTCATAGACTTTATACTGAAATACTTATATGAAAATTTATTACTTCATAGACTTTATACTTTAATACTTATATGAAAATTTATTACTTCATAGACTTTATACATTTAATACTTATATGAAAATTTATTACTTCATAGACTTTATACAATTAATACTTATATGAAAATTTATTACTTCATAGGCTTTATATTTTTTATACTTATATAAAAATTTATTACTTCATAGACTTTATATTTTGCTTCATAGACTTTATACATTTAATACTTATATGAAAATTTATTACTTCATAGACTTTATATTTTTTATACTTATATAAAAATTTATTACTTCATAGACTTTATATTTTGCTTCATAGACTTTATACATTTAATACTTATATGAAAATTTATTACTTCATAGACTTTATACATTTAATACTTATATGAAAATTTATTACTTCATAGACTTTATACATTTAATACTTATATGAAAATTTATTACTTCATAGACCTTATACATTTAATACTTATATGAAAATTTATTACTTCATAGACTTTATATTTTTTATACTTATATAAAAATTTATTACTTCATAGACTTTATATTTTGCTTCATAGACTTTATACATTTAATACTTATATGAAAATTTATTACTTCATAGACTTTATACATTTAATACTTATATGAAAATTTATTACTTCATAGACTTTATACAATTAATACTTATATGAAAATTTATTACTTCATAGGCTTTATACAATTAATACTTATATGAAAATTATAATTTATTATTTCATAGACTTTATACAATTAATACTTATATGAAAATTTATTACTTCATAGGCTTTATAAAATTAATGCTTATATGAAAATTTATTACTTCATAGACTTTATACATTTACTACTTATATGAAAATTTATTACTTCATAGACTTTATACATTTAGTACTTATATGAAAATTTATTACTTCATAGACTTTTTACAATTAATACTTATATGAAAATTTATTACTTCATAGACTTTATACAATTAATACTTATATGAAAATTTATTACTTCATAGACTTTATACTTTTAATACTTATATGAAAATTTATTACTTCATAGACTTTATACATTTAATACTTATATGAAAATTGATTACTTCATAGACTTTATACAATTAATACTTATATGAAAATTTATTACTTCATAGACTTTATGCAATTAATACTTATATGAAAATTTATTACTTCATAGACTTTATACATTTAATATTTATATGAAAATTTATTACTTCATAGACTTTATATTTTTTATACTTATATAAAAATTTATTACTTCATAGACTTTATATTTTGCTTCATAGACTTTATACATTTAATACTTATATGAAAATTTATTACTTCATAGACTTTATACATTTAATACTTATATGAAAATTTATTACTTCATAGACTTTATACAATTAATACTTATATGAAAATTTATTACTTCATACACTTTATACATTTACTACTTATATGAAAATTTATTACTTCATAGACTTTATACAATTAATACTTATATGAAAATTTATTACTTCATAGACTTTATACATTTACTACTTATATGAAAATTTATTACTTCATAGACTTTATACAATTAATACTTATATGAAAATTTATTACTTCATAGACTTTATACATTTAATACTTATATGAAAATTTATTACTTCATAGACTTTATACTTTAATACTTATATGAAAATTTATTACTTCATAGACTTTATACATTTAATACTTATATGAAAATTTATTACTTCATAGACCTTATACATTTAATACTTATATGAAAATTTATTACTTCATAGACTTTATACAATTAATACTTATATGAAAATTTATTACTTCATAGAATTTATACATTTAGTACTTATATGAAAATTTATTACTTCATAGACTTTATACAATTAATACTTATATGAAAATTTATTACTTCATAGACTTTATACTGAAATACTTATATGAAAATTTATTACTTCATAGACTTTATACTTTAATACTTATATGAAAATTTATTACTTCATAGACTTTATACATTTAATACTTATATGAAAATTTATTACTTCATAGACTTTATACAATTAATACTTATATGAAAATTTATTACTTCATAGACTTTATACATTTACTACTTATATGAAAATTTATTACTTCATAGACTTTGTACAATTAATACTTATATGAAAATTTATTACTTCATAGGCTTTATACAATTAATACTTATATGAAAATTTATTACTTCATAGACTTTATAAATTTACTACTTATATGAAAATTTATTACTTCATAGACTTTATACAATTAATACTTATATGAAAATTTATTACTTCATAGATTTTATACATTTAATACTTATATGAAAATTTATTACTTCATAGGCTTTATACAATTAATACTTATATGAAAATTTATTACTTCATAGACTTTACACATTTACTACTTATATGAAAATTTATTACTTCATAGACTTTATACAATTAATACTTATATGAAAATTTATTACTTCATAGACTTTATACAATTAATACTTATATGAAAATTTATT